>NC_072788.1:25546316-25763946 GCF_022539595.1 Amphiprion ocellaris | reverse complement strand
TACTGCTGGAAGCTGCAAGCCAACGCCTAAAGAACAGACTAAAGCAATAGAGCCAAACCCAGGTTAATGTGGTGAAGAGAAGCAGAGGAAATGTTTGTCTGCAGCTAAATAAAGCAGGAAGACACTGAGCTGCTCAGGTGTTCCTGATAACACCAAGCAGCCACCTGGACAGCCAATAGGAACACAGCTTACTGGAAGTCCAGAGGGCTGGCTTAGTGAAGGAAATTTAGTTTAAAGTTGAGGCAGAAAGTTAACAAAGAAAGTTGAAAACCACCTTCTGATACCTGAAATCTCTGAGTTTTCACACAAAGAACACCTGAACATGTCAAACTGGTTTCATAGTAGAACCATCATTGTAAAAACGTCATAGTATGGTGTGTTGCTCAAAAAACATTACGACCCGGCTGTCTAGGGTTGCCGAGGAGCAACACAAAAACAGGACAAACGCTGGTTTCCAGGGGGTTAGGTGGCTATTTATTTGAAAGAGGAAGTTTACAACAACACAACATGTGAGCAGAAAAATCACAAAGTCTGTCTTTAGTTCAGCTGAAAATATTAGTTTTTGTCTTTTTTAGTGACCAAACTTTTCAGGAAGTAGATAAAGGATAATTAAAGCTCTCATGTAGAAGTCCAACTTATTTTGGAGCCTTGTGGAGAGTTTAATCTTAGAGTTTGTAAAGCTGTTGAGTTTTTAGAGTCACATGGATTGTTTTGACATTTAATAACCGAGTCCTGAAATAAAATTACAGTTGTGGATTTCTGTCATTTAGTCTGGACTAAACAAATAACAGCAGCATAAATCTCAAACGTCATTATGAGGAGTCTGGATTGAGGTTTCTCACTTGATAATGATCAAAACATGAAATTTAGGTTGATTTAAAGGAATATTCCACCTTAAATCTTTGAATGTTGACCTAAAAGGTTGGTTTCAGGAAGTATTCCACCTACAAGGTCCTCAAACATCCACCTTAAAGGAACATTCCACCAAAAATCCTTGGACATGCACCTAAAATGTTGCTTTAACCGAGTATTCCATCTAAAATCCTCAAAGAGACCTTAGGGGCTGGTTAAAAGGAATATTCCACCTAAAACCTCCAATATAGACCCCAAAGGGTGGTTTAGAAAAAATCCTTCAGTGTAGATCAAAAAGGTTAGTATGGAGGAATATTCCACCTGAAATGTAGACCTGAGAAGTTGGTTTGGAAGAATATACCACCCTAAACATCCTTAAATGTAGACTAAAAGACGGTTTGGAAGAAAATTCCACCTAAAATCCTCCAATGTAGACCTAAAAGGTGAGTTTAATGGTATATTCCACCTAAAATTCACTACTGTAGACCTTGGAGGTTGGTCTGATGGTATATTCCAGCCAGCATCCTTGAACATAAACTTAAAAAGTTCGTTCAAAGGAATATTCCACCTAAAATCCTTCAATGTAGACCAAAAAATCTTGGTGTAAAGGAGTATTCCACCTTAAATGTAGAGCTAAAAGTAGCCTTGAGGGGACCACAGGAACATTCAGTTGCTGTTCTTCCTGTCAGGCTCGTGGTAGAACGGCTCTGAAGAATCTTGTACTTGTCTTATCTGGAACAATCTAACAGCCTAAACTGTTAACAGCAGTGTAAAGAAGCAAACACACAGGCATAGATTAGGACTCAAACTAGATTTATTTTAGAAAACAAATCAGCTTAGAGGCATTTGTTCACACGTGGCTGAATAGGAGGCTGTCCAATCAGATTGGAGGTCTTCACTCTGTTGGTTGTTTGTTGGGTGAGACTCTTGGACCTCCATCAGCTGACGTGGATGTTTGATGGTCTTCCTCTCTAGTGCCAGATGATTCATCCATGAATTCAGCAGCTACAGACTGAAATGAAGCTCATGCTGCCGTTATTGAATTCCTGTTCCAGATCAAATGTTCAGAGCTCACCTTGAATGCAGCCGTCTGCTGTCTGATAGTTTTTCTCATTGTAGTCTTCAATAAAGTCTTTTTCCTCATGTCAGGATGTGGTGAGACTCTTTCTCAGTCGCTGCAGACGTCCCTCATTGTGCATCTCCAGAGAAGAAACAGAAAAACTGATCACTGCTTCAGCATCACAAACGCTCTCCAGCATTGAGAGTGTTTTAGGAATTCATTCATTGTGTTGTGAACTTTGAAGGAGCAGAAACTTTACAGCTGCAAAGATATGAGCTCCAATTCTGGATGTTTTAGGAAATGAAGTTCATCAAATGAACACTTGATTTTTGCTGATAACTCTCATTAAATTACTGAAGAAATCCAACATAAAAACCTGTAAACTCTCAGACAGCTTTTGTTAAAGTTTGTCTATAATTCTATCATCATGTTCTGGAACCAGGACTCTGCAGAAGTTCCTTCAATCAGATACTTGTATGTTTCTATTTAAGGCCTCAGGTTTGAACGTACAGCAGAGGATTAGAAAGGAGTGATTTTAATATTTAAATCAGTCCAGTAAATGTTTGGAGTAAAAATGATTAAAATTTGGATTCTTTAGACAGATTTGTGTCATAAATAATATTGTAGTCTCACTTAAATATATCCAAATGAGTTCAGTGTATTTACATTTTATAGAATATTTGATTTCTGACCCTAAATATTATAATAATGATGTAAATTTAAATAATAAATAATATTGTAGTGCAGAGTCATAAACTTTAATCAGCTAAACTTACATAATAAATATCACTGCACAATCTTAACCTGAACCTTCATATTATTGAGGTAAATTTACATAAATCCTGATATTCTAGAGTCTTAACTGGAATATTTCTAACATGAATCTTTTTGTATTGTGCTGATAAACAACAATAACCCGACTTTCAGATAATATTTATTCACTGTGTATTGGGTAGTACTCATTGTGATTTAGACTGATTAGCATAAAGAACCCTGTGATGTTTATGGTTTACATCTGAGAACTGATTGCTAATAGTACAGAATATTATTTCTTGTTTTATGTGTGATAATTGGCAGTAAACATTCTAAGACGTGGAAATTGACAGGGTTGTAATAGTGCTGTTCTTGCACAATATTTGTCACTTAATTGTCCTCAGGATGCTGTCGTTGAGCTACCAGTTTTACAGAACAGGCAGATGTTGCAGCTAATGATGCTGTAATTCACATAAACAAGGAAACAAGTCCATCATAATTTGAATGTTAACAGTCCAAAATGAAAAGGTCATATACAGCTTTCCTATTGGGTTAAAGAGCCAAAAAAAACCATGAAAAATACTTTGTAAAAGCGAGAGGTCGGTAGCAGCTTTCATTTTTTCTTACACCTTCTCTAAAATATCTGTTGTACCCCCCTGTGCCCCCCGCCCCCCCTAAAATGAATCTGGATCCGCCCCTGTCTGACATGAAAGCTGGGATCTTTCTGCAGTTACTGTCCTCAACGAGCAGCAGGTGGCGCTGTGAGCTCCTCCCCTTCACAAAGCACAGGAGGTCAGTCTAGTGACCTGCAGCATCCCACTGTCTAATTAGAGGAAGGAGACCCACATCACTCCATGTCCAGACTGCAGATGAATCAAAGTCTCTGCAGATCCGTCCTGCTTACAGAGCGGGATGGAAATGAAAATGTTTCTTCACTGTCACTAAAATAAATCCCTGCATTCAGCCTCTAGTTCATAAACAGATTCTGGGTGTTTTAATCTCACTTTCTGTCTCTCCTACAACATTGATTACAACTACATGCAAAGAGGAAATTATGCAAATTAGGCGATGACGTCATTTAGCGACTTCTAGGACAGCCAATAGCTACTTTCCTGAGGAGTTGGCAACACTGATGCTGAGCACCCAGAGTCTTTACCTTCCAGCCTTGGTCTGGATCATTGGGAACATCTAGTCTGATGGACTGAGAGCTACAGAGAAGTGGTTCTTTAAAGAATCTACTTTTACTCAAGTTCTTCATAGCACTTTTTACTGCGAGTAAAGGAGCCATGATTTCATAGTTCTTTAATGGCACATGTGGGGGTTCTTTAAAGAGCATTTGAAGAAAACGTTTCAAGAACCTGCTTTGACTTCTTTGGAGTGCCACTTACAGTTAGTAACAAAAGCATTCTTTGAAGGTTCTCTGGGGACATGTGGGGGTTCTTTAAAGAATGGAATAAAGCTATGGTTCCCTAAAGAACCTATGTTTGCTAATGTTCTTTGGAGCACCATTTATAGTGTGTAAGGGAACCGTTCCTTTATGGTTCTCTGGGGCCACATTGAGGGGTTCACTAAAAAAACAAAAACATTTGTAGAAATGGTTCCCTAAAGAATTTAGTTTTCCTAAAGTTCTCTGGAGCACCACTCTTTGACAGTTTTTGCAGAGAACCTCTTGCTGAAAGCCTCTTTGTGGAACTTTAAATGGTTCTTCCAGCTGCTTTAGATGTTAAAGATGGTTCTCCTGCTGCTAATAGTCGTTTGTTTCCTGTTTATGTTCCTGTCTCTGTTCTCAGTTTATGAGGCTCTCCAGTGTGCTCCATCTGGTACAGACAACACAGAACCTTAACGTTACTGTTTAAATCCCATTAAGGTTTTCTAAACGTTATTAATTATTATTTACTGGATGCTAACTTTCTTCTCTGGTCAACTCAGAAATAAACTGCACACATTATATGTGACACTAAAGCTGCATATAAAGTGTAGTAAAAGCGGCACCGATAAGAAAATAAACATTTACTTACCAAACTATCAGAGTCCTTTCAGTGTCTGCTGGTAGAATCAGCTGAAGGTAGAAAACTGGTTAAAACAAGCCAACGAGCAGGAAAACTGTCTGTGGAAAATGTTCTGCTGCTGCACCGATAAATAAACCAACAATTATTATATCAGAATTAATCCAAACGAGGAGAGCAGTTTACCAGACGATCCGTCAATCAGTCCAGACCAGAGAGTCAATCCAGCGGGGCTACCTGATCGGCTTCGCTCTGTGTAAAATTCAATATTGATTTATTTTAGATCGGCCACCTGATCTCTGGTTCTGACCATGAAAGCTAATGAAAAAAAATCCTGAGCTGCAGAAAAGCAGTCCATCGAGGTTTAGTTTTTCCCATGTAGAAGTGGAGTCTACGGAGCTTTTTGGAGCCAGAACCTGGTGGACGGAGTGGTAGTGCAGGTTCTAGATACTTCCGTGTAGGCTTCATAGTTGGAGCCAGGTGCTCTGTCCATCTTTATTATACAGTCTATGAGCTTTCCACAAAGTAAATGAGATAATGAAGGAGGATTACCTCCACGTTCTTCAGGAAAACCTAAAACCATCAGCAGAAGGTTGATTTTGGACACAATTGGATGTTTCAACAAGACAATGAGCCCAAACACACATCAGACGTGGTAAAGAAATGGTTCCATCAGGCTGGAATGAAGGTTCTAGACTGGTCTCCCCGAAGTCCTGACTTAGACCCATCAAGAACCTGAAGAACCAAGTCAGAAAGATGACAAATGTAGTTCTGGTGCCGTTCCACTACATTTGTGGTCTTTCTGACTCAGACTTGAGTTAGTTAAACTGATAGCATAATGATACCACCACCTCCATGCTTCAGTCAGTTATAGTGTAATGATGCTGCCACCTCCATGCTTGGCGAGTCGACGCTAAAGGAACATGAATTCGACCACAGCTACACGTCATCTGGTCTCCTGTGTTGGTCTTTATTGGAAAAGTGTCACGAATGATCATCACTAATAACTGATAGTAACGTTGGTCCAGCTGACACACACACACACACACACACACACACACACACACACACACACACACACACACACACACACACACACACACACACACACACACACACACACACACACACACACACACACACACACACACACACACACACACACACACACACACACACACACACACACACACACACACACACACACACACACACACACACACACACACACACACACACACTACAGTTTCTGTCCTAACTGATAATGGAGGAATCAGGGTGAACGTAGGAATAAAAAAGTAAAAAAAAAAAACATCCTCCTGTTTCCAGAGCTTAGAAGAAGTCGAGGTCGTCGGGGGCGTCCAGGTCTCTGTACTCGATGATGGACCGAGGGTCTCCTCGAACGCCCCTGGAAGCACAAACAGAGCCGATCAATACCTGATCAATACGTGTTTCTGTGGGCCGTCAGTCGTAGCTTCCTCTTCTCTACCTGCTGTTTCTCTGTTTCCCAGGAAAGCCTCCTCCTCCTAAGTGACCCCTGAAGCCGTCGTAGTTCCCACGTCCAGGCCCGAACTGGTTGGGAGGGTGGGGAGGTCCACCGCCTGAAGCACACAAACATACCGGGATAAATCAGACACGTTTTAAGTCATTTTGGACGATTTGTAAAGGTTATTTTTAATGTAATTCAAGTTGTTGGAGATTCATTCAGCATGGTGAAACATCTTTCTACAGCTGAGGAGCAGAGCAGAGAGGAAACGTCTGGAGATAGAAAAACATCTACAGGACGAGGAGATAAAACCACCACAAAGAGACACAAAATGACAAAAATTAGAAACAAAATGAAAAAACAAGACAAAACAACAAAAACAAGACAAAACGACAGAAACGGCACCGAAAACGACAAAAACAAGATAAAAAATGACAAAAACAAGACACAAAACGACAAAAATGATATAAAACAACAAAAACAAGACACAAAACAACAAAAATGAGACAACTAAAGAGAAGAGACGACAATGTAAAATTTGTAGAAAATCATCTTAAAATTGTTCAAAATGACTTGAAAGCTCGTCTACAACGGCTCAAACTTTGGTCAAAGATAAAAACTTCAATAAAAAAAGCAGCAGAAACAGAACAGAGGAGCAGGTTGTTGGAGATCCATCCAGCATGGAGGAACATCTTCCTATAGATGAGGAGCAGAGTAGAGAGGAAACATGGAGATAGAAAACATCTACAGGATGAGGAGAATGTAGGAGCTTCAGGAGAAACCAACTGGAGGTTCTGGAAGACCACTTGGTTCCTCCTGAAGCTCCTACCATCACCAGGACCTTGATGACTGAGTTTCTACACAGAAGTCTGATCAGACACCATTGGTAGTTGGTGTCTCCTTGACCAGTTGATGGTTAACTAACCTGGGAAGCCGGGCAGCGGAGGTCTGACTCCTGGAGGATATCCCAGAAGACTTTGCTGCTGAGGCGACTGACCAGGAAATCCAGGCAGACCGGGGGGAGCGGCTGAAAGACAGCAGAGAGAACATCAGTATTTCAGAGCGTCACGTCTTTTGGGTTCAGGTGACAAACAGGAAGTTACAGGGGCAGCACCTTGAGCCGGCGGTGGGAGGGGCTTGTTCTCGGGTAGCGAAGGTCTCTTGGCATCCAACAGGAAGTTGTTGAAGAACTCGACTTCCTGTCTGACGGCGGCGACCTTCTCAGCGTGTTTGTTCAGGATGTGTTTGCGGACGAACTCTGGAGCCTGAACAACAATAAAGACTGTTACCGTGGAAACCAGCCAGAAAGGGTAGCCGAACACGAACCTGAGCAGGAAGTCGGACTCACCTTGAACTTTTTCCCGCTCAGCGGACAGAGCCACTTGTCTTTACTGAGCTCCTGAGTGTTGGCCGAAAGGAACTTCTCCACCTGGACACAGATTGTTTGAAAGCGTCATACAATGGTTGAAGAAAGTGTGGATAAGTTAATGACCTAAAAGGCTCAGCTACATTAACATACACAGAAGTCTTTGTCATGGTGCCCGTTGCTAGCTACAACAAAAACGAGACAAATGACAAAATCAAGACACAAAACGACAAAAACGAGACACAAAACGCCAAAAAGGAGACAAAACAACAAATCGAGACAAAACGCCAAAAATAAGACACAAAACGCCAAGAACACCAAAAAAGAGACACAAAACACCAAAAATAAGACACAAAACGCCAGAATCGAGACAAAACGCCGAAAGAGACACAAAACGCCAAAAACGACACAAACGCCAAAAATGTCAAAAATGAGACACAAAATGAAAAAAAATAAGACACAAAATGAAAAAATTAGGCACAAAACCACAAAAACGAGATACAAAACGACAGAAATGAGACAAAACCACAAAAGGGAGATACAAAATGATGCATACAATACACAAAATCACAAAAACAAGACAAAATCACAAAAATGAGACACAAAACGACTAAAGCAAGACACAAAACAACGAAAACAAGACACAAATGAAAAGACAAAATGCCAAAAACAACACAAAACGACAAAAACGAGACACACAATGAAACTCCCACAATGCTCTCTGATTTAACTGTCGTCTGAGTGACGCCTCCTCTGGTCTCTACAGGATTAAACAGGAAGAGGCTCCGCCTGGTGGAACAACCAGGAACTACAGCTGATCTATTAAACAGGAAGAGGCTCCATCTGCCAGAACAACCAGGAACTACAGCTGATCTACAGGATTAGAGAAGAAGCAGCTCCACCTGCTGGAACAACCAGGAACTACAGCTGATCTACACGTTCCCTGTCTTCTGCCTTGTTGGGAGATCTACTTTGGTTGATTATTAACATTCCTAGCAACAAGCTTTCATTCATGGTCCATGTGGACATTTGCAGGTGAATAAATCCAAGACTTTACGTATCTCATCTGGCCTGGGAACACTTTGGTATCCCCTGAAACACAGCGGAGAACAGGACCATCTGAAACTGCCTGGTTAATCTGCTGACACTGAGACGACTGAGAGAAACAGGACGGATATAAAACCAGCCAGACAAATGTTCTACCTCCTGTTCTGGGTCTTTCTTTCCCAGTCTGGCAGCTTCTTCTTCACTCAGACTCTCCGAAGGTGACAGCAGAGGAGCCAATCGCTCCTCACACATCTTCTGGTGTTCGCTCACTGTCCAATCAGAGCACAGCGCTGGATTAGACCCAATAGCATCACCAGTATTCACAGTCCATAACATTTACTGCTGCATCCCTTTAACCGTCATTATAGTTGGCTCACCTTCGGTCGCTGTGATCTTGGCTACAGGTAGAGGTCCTCGTACGTGGACCAGCCCACAGCGATGAGGCATCTCATCCTCAGCAGGATACTCACAGAAGTTATAATAATCTACAGAGTGAACCAGCCTCAGGTAGAGCAGCAGTCGGTCCAGAACCTCAACACAGCAGATTCAAAGTTTAAATTCACTATTAAGCCCATGTTTATCATCAGTCTTTAGTCTCCAATGACTCCCAGAACTCTGGATTTATGATGGAACCATTGAAACATGAATCTTTGTCATTAAAAAAAATCCTGTAGTTTGGTTCTTTCATAGATTTATTAAAGGTCAGGAAATATGACAGTCTTCTGGGTCAAAAATATATGAACAGTAACTTCAATGATCAGTTTTGATGATGTAGAACGTTGTGTGTTGATCTAATTATCTTAGTTTCATGGCCTCTTAACTTCTCTGGAGTGATTCGGATCGACTACAGCTGCTGACTCCTCTGAGCCACATAGAAGGCCATCTAGAAGAGCTTCTGGACTGGTTTCAGACTGGATGTTGGACTGGTTCTGGACTTTATTGGAACTGGTTTATGATCTGGATGTGATTTAAAGTTGGTTTAGGATTTATTTTTCTCTGGATCTGATCCTGGATGAGGACTGGTTTCAGACGGTCTTGGGCAGGTCTGGGACTTTTTTTTTAGGAGTAGTTGAGGTTTGGTTTTGGTCTTCATTTTGTACTGGTTTTAGATTTTTTTGAGGGCTGGTTTAGGACTGGTTTCAGACTGTATTCTGATTTGTTTGGAGTGGTTTAGGTTTGATTTTGGTCCTGGTTGTAGACTTTTCTCAGACTGGTTTAGGACCGTCTTGGGCAAGTCTTAGACTTTTTTTTTACCCCAAGAAAACCAAACCTACCAAGCATGGTGGTGGCAGTATCATGCTCTGTGGAACTGGAGCTTTACACAAGGTAAATGGAATAATGAAGAAGGAGGATCACCTCCACATTCTTCAGGAAAACCTAAAACCATCAGCAGAAGGTTGATCTTGGACACAGTTGGATGTTTCAACAAGACAATGAGCCCAAACAAACATCAGACGTGGTGAAGAAATGGTTCCATCAGACTAGAATGAAGGTTCTAGACTGGTCTCCCCAAAGTCCTGACTAAGACCCATCAAGAACCTGAAGAACCAAGTCAGAAAGACCACAAATTTTTGGTCTTTCTGACAAGATTGTTTTCAATGACAAAGATTCATGTTTCAATGATTCCATCAGAGAACATTCAGAGTTCTAGGGGTCATTGGAGACTAAAGATTAATGCATCACCACGAACAGAGCTCCTCCCACCTTCAGCAGCTTGTCGTCTGTCTCCACGGTAACCTCAGCAGAGGCGGGGTCTTTGGAGTCGCCAGCTTCATCGCCATTGCCCCCGGCGGCGCCCGTTAGCTCCTCCTCCTCAGCGCTGACCTCCTCTATCAGGTAATCTGTGATGTTCTTCAGGACGGGGTTGGTCTCCATCTGGAGAAGAGAAATTCACACCTGATCATCTCCAATCTGACTGACTTTATAGAACTGAATGTGGACTGTGTCGACCACGAGGAAAATCTGGGGTCAAAGGTAACAGAAGTTTTAGAGTTAAATATTCTAAGAAGATGGGTCTTGTGGATTTCAGCATTTTTTCTTCCACCAATCTGTGGATCAATGTTTGAAGCCGTAACTGGAGAAATAATGTAGAGTCCTGCTCATTGATGTGAACATCTGGTCTCCAATGGTTCAACTTGCTCTGATAGAATAATACAGACCAGTTCTATGATGGTGGAAATTTGGTTAAAACAAATCTGTTATTCTACCAAAGAGGCTGATTTCGTTCCTGCGACTGACCAGTTCTTTGCATTGATGGCCAATAAAAACAAAAACCTCTTCAAAATGACTCAAAACTTGTCAAAAAGAACTTTAAATTATTCAAAAACAGCTTGTAACTTGCCTAAAACTACACCAAAAAAAGGCCAAATGATTCAAAAATGGTCAAGAACAACTATAAACTAGTCAAAAATGGCCTGTAACCTGTATAAAATCACAAAAAAACTGCCATGATTCAAAACTTGTCCAAAATGACTCAGCAAATGTCAAAAAATAACTAGAAATGTTCAAAATGAGTCCCAGTCTGCTCAAATTGATTCAAACTAGTCCAAATGAACTAAAAAAAATTTATTAAAAATAACTGAAAACTTCCAAAACTAACCAAAAACTTTCAAAATGGCTCAAAATGTGTTAAATATGACAATATAATAGTTTAAAATAACTTAATCATCCAAAATACCTTCAAATATTTGAAAAAGGGTGTGAAAATTATCAAATGACTGAAAATGACCTAAAAAAAGTCTTAAAATATGTCTAAAATGACTCAAAGGCGGTCCAGCAAAACTTGAAAACTATCCAAAATTTTACAAAAATTGTCCAAAATGACAAACTTTGTAAAAAAACAAACAAAAAAACTGCTCAAATGTTGTTCAGATGTTCTGAAATATAACAACCTGACTTAAAAGTTGTCGAGAACAACTTTCACATGGTCAAAAATAACTTTAAACCTGACCAACATTAATCAGAAAATGTCAAATGAATAAAAACGTATAAAATGACTCAACAACTGCCAAAATTAACCTGTAAAAATGTCCAAAATGGAAAACACTCAACAATAGTCTAAATAACTCTTTAAAAAAGTCTAAACTGATGCAAAATCTGTCCAGAACGATTCAAAGTAGTCTAAAACAACTAAAATGGATAAAAATAACTGAAAACCTCTAAAACTTTCAAAAGTTGTTAAATGTAGTATTTTGAAAGAACCTAATCATTCAAAATAAGTTGAAATAGTTCAAACATCATCCAAAAATTGTCAAATGACTGTAAAATGATCCAAAAGGTCTTAATGTTATTCCAAAATGCTAAAACAAAACTTGAAAACTGTCTAAAATTATGTAAAAATTGTCCAAAATGTTTTTAAAAATAATCACTGGGCTCAAAAAATGACAAAAAATTCTTAAATGTTTGATAGAAATGAAAATATTTCACAATAATCTAAATAATTCTAAAAAACAATCGTCTAAACTGACTCTTAAGTTATGAAATTACTCTAAAACTGCTAAAAATGACAATACCTGATTTATAATAACTCAATTTCAAAATTGTCACAAAAATGACACAAAATTCTTCAAAGTTTATCCAAAATAAAAATACTCAACAATAGTCAAACTTGAAAAAGAGTCTAAAATAAGTTGAAAACTTTCAATGAGTATCATGAATTTCTACTTTACGACTGCCAAAAAGCATAAATTTATTTATTTTTTCAGATTTAATGATCATGTATTTCTTATTTTTGCCACATCCATTTGAACTTTCATTAGTACAACTGAAAGTGTGGATTAAGACACAAAACAAAAAACAAGACAAAAAGACGAACAAGACACTAAATGAAAAAAAATCAGGCAGAAAATCACAAAAAATTATTAAATCAAGACACAAAACAACACAAAATATTTAACAGTAGTCTAAATAATTTTAAAAATCATCTAAAGTCATTCAAAAGTTGTGAAATTACTCAAACTGTTTAAAATGACAATACCCGATTTACAATAATTCAAAAGTATTTTAAAATTTGTCACAAAAATGACACAGAGACACTAAATGAGAAAACTCAGGCAAAAAATTACAAAAAAATAACTAAATCAAGACACAAAATGACACAGTACTTAATAGCAGTCTAAATTTTTTAAAATCATCTAAAGTGACTCTAAAGTTGTGAAATTCCTGTTTAACTGTTGAAAAGGACAAAACCTGATTTATTTTAACTCAAAAGGATTTTAAAATTTGTCACAAAAATGACACAAACGAGACACGACACAAAAAAAAATCACACACAAAACGACCAAAACTTGGACAGAAACTGGTTAAATGTAAACATGTGCAGGTGTGGAGGGCGTACCTGTCCGACCCACAGCGCCCCCCTCTGGTCCAGACTGTGGACCAGCCGGGCCGACAGCCGGATGTCGTTCCTCACCACCGGCTTGTGGTGCGTCAGACCGTTGACGCTGCGAACTCGCCGACACAGATCTCTGTTGACCACCGGGGACAGTTCACAGTCTCTGAGCTGAGGGACGACAAAGACATCATCGATCCATCCGTCCATCTACGTCTACGCCTGGTTCTGACTGAGTTCTGGTGGCTTACCCGGATGTTCTGCAGGTTCCAACATGTCTCCTTGATGTTCACACTGCGGTCAAACGTCACCCAGCAGCGCCTGAAGAACCTGAAAACACACAAACCTCGTCAGCTCTATGTGTAAAATATTATATATGAACCAACATCAGCCTGATCAGAACCACCAAATATCCAGGAATTACCAGGGTTTTAACCGCATGATGGGAAAAAAAGCATCATTTCACATGTAAGAAGTGGAATTTTACATTTTTACAGTCACTAATTAGCTACAGGACTGATTCTGTCTGGATTATCATTTGTTGTTTTTGTGCAGTGTCACATGTTGGTTTAAATAAAGACATTATATACAACATTAAAACGGCAGTCTGTTCACATGAAACCACTGTTGTTCTTATTAAATACATGTAAATCAGTTACAGGTCCTCAGTTTACAACCTACAGGGTTTCATCGTTACATCAGAACTGAGTCTACAGGTTAGAAGCCATTCTACAGGTTTCAGTTAGAAATCTGCAGGAAGTAACAGAGGAGCAGGTTGTTGGATCCATCCAGTCTGGAGAAACATCTACTACTGATGAGGAGCAGAGTAGAGAGGAAACACGGAGATAGAAAAATATCTACAGGATGACAAGATGATACTGAGACCACAAAGAGACACAAAACATCAAAAAGGAAACTCTAAATACCAAAAAAAGACAAAAATGAGACATAAAATGACAAAAAATTATTAGATTAAGACACAAAAAACTAAAAACAAGACAAAATGATAAACAACACATAAAACAAGGAAATGGGTCAAAAAATGCCAAAAAACAACACAACTGAAACACAAAACAACAAAAAACATCTAATTCACTATTATCCAGTCTAGATTTAGTCTAATCCAGTATTACCCAGTTTAAATTTGGTCTAATCCGGTTTGAACCAGTTTAGATTTGGTCTAAAAAAGCCGTCTTATAGCACCACATGACGATGTATTCCTACAGCGTTCCATCAGAACTGGTTAGGTGGAACTAGTTGATGAGCAGAGTGGATGAACACGTCGTCATGGTGCTATCAGACGGCTTTGTTTCCATTCTCTGGTTGTACTCCACCTTGGATTGTGCTACATTCACTAACTTTCTGTCCTTCATTATGGCTCCCAGCGTAAGTCAGACTCTTCTGATGCTTGGAAGCAAAGGAAAGCATCTCCATGGAAGTGAAATTAGATAGAATAAAACGCTGGGAACAGGAATAAACACCGGGCGAACTGATCGATATCGTGATGCACCTAAGAGCTGGAGTTCTAACACTGATCCATAAGAACGGAACTCCGATGTAAGTCGAGGACCCCATATACTTTCTATATCTAAGTGTCCATTTTTTATGATTACTGCAGTCTGAGACGTGTCAAACACCTTCAGGCCAAAAACATCTGCATCAAAAGTGACATAAATAAAATATAGAAATATCAGGGCTCCAGACTAACTTTTCCTGTCTGACTCTGACCTCCTCTTCCCTCAGTTTTCTTTGAGGAATGTTTAACAGCTCAACAGCTGGTTGTACGCATGAAGCAGGAACAGACTGACAGAGACATGGAATAAATTAAACTGACACTTTCTACCCCCCTGGCTAACACATTATCTGTTGGTGTGGGTTAAAGCAGCAGCTACACAGCTGAAGATCCTTGTTCTCTCACTAATCAGACCTCTGGAGCCCTGGACGTCATCTTCTACTGTCAGAGGAAACCTTCTCACCTCCTCTCAGGCTGAGGGTCCGACAGCGCCACCCGCAGGAAGCCTGGATACCTGCGACACAACTGTGGACATCAGTCAGGTTAGTACAGCTGCTGAGGACAGGTGAGTGTCATGTGGACAGGTGTGTGTTTAGTATCCAGGTGTGTTTAGTATCCAGGTGTGTTTAGTATCCAGGTGTGTTTAGTGTCCAGGTGTGTTTAGTGTCCAGGTGTGTTTAGTGTCCAGGTGTGTTTAGTGTTCATGTGTGTTTAGTGTCCAGTTGTGTGTAGTATCCAGGTGTGTTTAGTATCCAGGTGTGTTTAGTATCCAGGTGTGTTTAGTATCCAGGTGTGTTTAGTGTCCAGGTGTGTTTAGTGTCCAGTTGTGTGTAGTGTCCAGTTGTGTGTAGTGTCCAGTTGTGTGTAGTGTCCAGGTGTGTTTAGTGTCCAGGTGTGTTTAGTGTCCAGTTGTGTGTAGTATCCAGGTGTGTTTAGTGTCCAGTTGTGTGTAGTGTCCAGTTGTGTTTAGTGTCCAGGTGTGTTTAGTGTCCAGGTGTGTTTAGTGTCCAGTTGTGTGTAGTGTCCAGTTGTGTGTAGTGTCCAGGTGTGTTTAGTGTCCAGGTGTGTTTAGTGTCCAGTTGTGTGCAGTGTCCAGGTGTGTGTTTAGTGTGTGTCTCACAGCAGTGATCTCCTCCTTGGACACTTCTGGTGGGATGCTCCGGATGAACAGTGAGGTGGTGAGGTGGAGGGGGCGGGGCTTAGCTGGCACCTCCTTCTCACGTTCCTTCCCTCGCTCTTTACGGCGCTCTGAGACACAACATGCACACACATTCATCATTTATATTAAATATAAATAAAACAAAAATAACTAAGTTCATGATACAGTTTAGTAATTTTGTGGACATTTAAGATTTTCACACCTTTTCGTTCATTTTTTTTATTTTTAAAAGTTTATTGATAGAGTTTCATCCATCCATTCATTATCTATACACCACTTAATCCTCACTAGGGTCATGGGGGGTGGAGTCTATCCCAGCTGACTCAGGTGAAGGCAGGGGACACCCTAGACAGGTCACCAGTCTGTCACAGGGCTACATACAGAGACAAACAATCACTCTCACATTCACACCTACGGGCAATTTAGAATGATCAATTAACCTCAGCATATTTTTGGACTGTGGGAGGAAGCCGGAGTACCCGGAGAAAACCCACGCATGCACAGGGAGAACATGCAAACTCCATGCAGAAAGATCCCGGGAAAGCCGGGACGCGAACCAGGGACCTTCTTGCTGCAAGGCGAAAGTGCTAACCACTACACCACTGTGCAGCTGACAGAGTTTCAATTTCATAAAAAATTGTTTTGGAAGTTTATTAATTAATTCATATAATATTAACATTTTGAGACATTAGGATTTGTAAAATATAATATCCAGCAGTAAATACCATCACCTCATATTAGCTGCTAGGTGCCATCACTTAGGTGCTAGCCGCTAGGTGTTAGCTGCTAGGTGCCATCAGTTAGGTTCTAGCTGCTAGCCGCTAGGTCTCAGCTGCTAGGTGCTATTAGTTAGGTGCTAGCTGCTAGGTGCTAGCTGCTATCTGCTAGGCGTTAGCTGCTAGGTGACATCAGTTAGGGGCTAGCTGCTAGGTGTTAGCTACGAGGTGCCATCAGTTCTGTGCTAGCTGCTAGGTGCCATCAGTTAGGTGCTAGGTGTTAGCTGCTAGGTGCCATCAGTTCTGTGCTAGCTGCTAGGTATTAGCTGCTCGGTGCCATCAGTTAGGTGCTAGCTGCTAGGTGTTAGCTGCTAGCTGTTATCTGCTAGGTACTATCTGCGATGTGCTATCTACTCGGTGTTAAGTGCTATCTGCTAGGTGCTATCTGCTAGGTGTTATCTGCTATGTGTTATCTATTAGCTGTTATCTGCTAGGTGCTATCTGTTAGCTGTTATCTGCTAGGTGCTATCTGTTAGCTGTTATCTGCTAGGTGCTATCTGCTAGGTGTTATCGGCAAGGTGTTATCGGCTAGGTGTTGTTAGCTGTTATCTGCTAGGTGCTATCTGTTGGTGCTATCTGCTAGGTGCTATCTGTTAGCTGTTATCTGCTAGGTGTTAGCTGCTAGGTGCTCATAGATTTACATATTTTATATATATCCTATTAAGAATTGTTGGATTTTTTAGTTTACTACATTTTTAAAGGTTTATTAATATAGCTTAGATTTCATAAAAATGTTGATGTGCTTTATTCAGATTTTTCCATCCTTCTAGAACTACTTTAATGTTTTCCATGTATTTCATTAATAATTATTGGAGGTATTGCTGAGATTTGCTCTGAAGTTCATTAATTCATATAATATTAATATTGTCAGGTATTTCATTAACATTAGTATATTATTATATCCAGCTGTACGTACCATCTCCTCGGTCCTCCTCCTCTTCCTCCTTCTCCTCGTCTTCCTCCTTCTCGCCGTCAGAGTGGGAGGAGTCAGAGTCGGAGGCGCTGCCCTCGCCGCTGTCAGCTGACACGCTGCGTTTCCTCTTCCTGCCCTGAGAGGAAGAGGACAACATTAAAACCAGAACATGGAGGACGTTCAGACCAACCGGAGCAGACTCACCTTCTTAGAGGTCTTCTCCTCCTCCTCCTCTTCATCCTTCTTCTCCTCCTCATCCTCCTCTTCCTCGTCTTTCTCCTTCTGACCGTTACGTTTGGCGTCTTCACATTCCTGACAGCAAAACAGGAGTTTTACTTTAGGAAACATCAAAATCTCTTTATTCTACAGGTTTCAGTTAGAAATCTGCAGGAAATAACAGAGCAGCAAGTAGTTGGATCCATCCAGCCTGGAGAAACATCTACTGATGAGGAGCAGAGTAGAGAGGAAACACGGAGATAGAAAAATATCTACAGGATGACAAGATGATACTGAGACCACAAAGAGACACAAAAAAACAAAAAGGAAACTCTAAATACCAAAAAATGACAAAAATGAGACATAAAATCACAAAAAAATGAGAAAAATTAGACAAAAAATGACTAAACAGAGACTCAAAATGACTAAAATGAGACAAAAAGATTAAAATGACACAAAAAATATTAAAAGGAGACAAAAAATGACAAAAACTACACAAAAATGACTAAAATGAGACAAAAATTTTAAAATGAGACTCAAAATGACAAAAAATAAAAAACAAGACAAAAAAAGGCAAAAAATTATTAAATTAAGACAGAAAAAGTAAAAACAAGACAAAATGACATAACACATAAAACAAGGAAAATGGGTCAAAAAATGACAAAAAACCAACACAACTGAAACACAAAACAACAAAAAACAGGACAAAATGACATAAGACACAAAACGAGGAAAATTAGGCACAAATCACAAAAAATTATTAAATCAAGACACAAAATGAAAAAAAAAGACAAATTAACAATCGAGACACAAAAGTAGAAAAAATGTGACTAAAATGATCAAATCTAAACATCAGAGAGACAGGAAATATCTACAGGACGAGCACACGTCTGCTGGTTCTAGGTTTGTTGTCCTACAGGAAGTTGAAGTGGAACCAGAACATCTTCAGGTCTTTGTCCTCACCTTCTCAGAGTCCTTCTTGTCTCTCGTCCCGTCGCCGGTCGTCTCGTCCGTCGGACTCACTGTCGGTTCTGAACCAGTCGGAGTGCTGACGGTTCCTCCGCTGGGGTCGGTTTGACTCTTCTCACCGCTGCTGGCGTCGCCGCCGGCAACCAGAGCAGCAGCAGGAACCTCCAGGACCTGCAGGTCCAGGTCTGTACCGCCTTCCATCTTTATCACAGCTGGAATACAGTAAATACAGGTAAATACAGGTGTTAAATACAGGTAAAGAGAGGTGTTAAATACAGGTAAATACAGGTGTTAAATACAGATAAATACAGGTGTTAAATACAGGTAAATACAGGTGTTACATCCAGGTAAATACAGGTGTTAAATACAGGTAAATACAGGTGTTACATCCAGGTAAATACAGTTGTTAAATACAGATAAATACAGGTGTTAAATACAGGTGTTAAATACAGGTGTTAAATACAGGTAAATACAGGTGATACCGCCCTCCATCTTTATCACAGCTGTAAACAGACACACAGTCTGAGGACCACAATATCCACAAGCCCCTCTGGGTCTATAGGAGCTAAGTATTAGCTGGTAGATGCTAGGAGTTAGCTGCTAGGTGTTAGTCACTAGGGGATTGCTGTTAGGTGTTAGCCGCTAGGTTATCACTTTTAGGTGTTAACAGCTTGCTGCTAGGTTTCAGGTGTTAGCTGCTAGCTGTTAGTTGTTAGGTGCTAGGTGTTAGCTGTTAGGTGCTAGCTGTTAGCCTCTAGGTGCTAGCTACAAGGTGTTAGCCTCTAGGTGCTAGCTGTTAGCTGCTAGGTGCTACTTGTTAGCTGCTAGTTGTTAGAGGCTAGGTGATTGCTGCTAGTTGTTAACTGATAGCTGCTAGCTGCTAGGTTTACCTGCATCCAGCAGCTTGATGATGGCGGGGGCGTGGTCCATGTCCAGAGACACGTTGTCCAGCCAGTTGTTGTCCAGCAGGAAGAGGAAGACGCCCAGCCGGGTTTTGAGGGCGGCCAGAGACTCCGCCTTCCTGGCCGTGATGTCATCGGGGTGGTACTTGGAGCGGAACCACTCCTGGTCTTTGTGCTGGAGGAAGAAGTCCTGCAGCTGCTGCCGTCTGAAGTCCAGCTTGTACTGGTTGTAGCGTTTCACGGCCTCCGTCTCGTCCACGCTGTCCTCCATGTTCAGCAGGAACTCCTGCAGGTAAATACAGATGTTAAATCCAGGTAAATACAGGTGTTAAATACAGGTAAATACAGGTGTTAAATCCAGGTGAATACAGGTGATAAATGCAGGTAAATACAGGTGTTACATTCGGGTAAATACAGGTGTTAAATCCAGGTGAATACAGGTGATAAATGCAGGTAAATACAGGTGTTACATTCGGGTAAATACAGGTGTTAAATCCAGGTGAATACAGGTGATAAATGCAGGTAAATACAGGTGTTACATTCGGGTAAATACAGGTGTTAAATCCAGGTGAATACAGGTGATAAATGCAGGTAAATACAGGTGTTAAATCCGGGTAAATCCAGGTGTTTTCATTGTGCTCACCTTGAAGCTCCTCATGGTTGGAGGACCAGGAGGAGGCAGGTCTGGATCCACCATGCCCAGCCTGAGAAGAACAACAGAAGGTAATCAAACCTGCTCTGACTTCCTGTTAATTTTTACGTCACATTTCTGTAATTCTGCATAAAACAGGAGAAAATTTACCAAATCTGAACTTAAAATCATCACATTTAAATAAAAGTAATGGAAAACCTTAAAAGAATGTCAGAAAATGTTAATAAAATTACAGATTTAACTCTTCAAACAGCATTTAATGTGATACAGTCTTTGACCACAAGGGGGCAGACCTGAGTGGACACCTGAGCTCACCTGCCCTGTAGTGGGTGACCCCCGTGGTGGGGGTGGAGATGGGGGAAGTCGGGGTGCCATCCCTGAGGCCCTGCCCCTGGAAACGGAGCTCCGCCTCCCCCTCCGTAGGGCAGGTCGTAGCGGTACGGCTCCCCCCGGTGGTCGTCCCTGGAATCAACCTCAAAGTCAGCTCAGATAATTCTGAAATAAAACAAAGTCTGAAATAAAAGAATCTGGACTCACCAGTCTCTCCTCATTCGTTTGTGCTGAGGGCTGATGTGTCTCGGAGGAGAAAATCGTTCTCTGCGACCGCGATCGTATTCCCGCCTCCTCTCTCTGCCACGATCCCAGTCCCTGAAATCACACTTAAAACGTCACACCAAGCCACAACCCTTAAACATGAACGCAAGACCGACCAGAAGTTAAAGACTTTACAGAAAAGCTGATCTTTCAGACAAGAGGCCGACAAATTAACAGAAACTAGAACAGGTCTGAGAGGAGATTTATTTTCTGATTTAGCTTCACATCAACACCAACGGTCAGCAGGATTTTAGTCCAACAGAGTGGGAATGATCGGATCGAGACACAGAAGATGAAAAAAATGACCCCAAATAATTCAAAACTGACACAAAAAGAAGCAAAAACAACACCCAAATGATAAAAAAAAAAACAAATCAGAAGACGCAGACATTAAATGAAATAATATGCAGAAATTACAACTATGACATGAAAAGCTGCAAAAATAAAGTAAAAGATGTGGAAGTTACACAAAAAGACAATTATAAAAATGACACGAAATGCCTCAAAAAGACGCCAAAGAACCCAAAAACTACAAAACAACTGGGACAAAAATAAACAAACAAAATATGCAAAAATGAAAAAAGATGCAAAAATTATTTTTAAAACGGCAATAAGGGGGAAAAAGGGACAAAAGAAGCAAGAATGAAAAAAATGACAAAGATGCAGAAATGACACCAAGCTGACTGACACGTAACCACGGATACCACGAACCACAGGTGTGGCAGGAAGCTACCCGTCGGGACAGGAAGTTACCTGTCGGGCCAGTCGTCCCTCCTGCGGTCGTCCCGCTCCCTCGACCTCTCCATGTCGCTGCGCTCCCTCCTGAACTTGTCCCGCCTTCTCCGGTCAAACTCGTCATCGCTGTCGCCCATCGGATCGAACTGATTCACTGTCAGGGAGCAGATCAATAAGAATGTGATCGATTCGTTATCAATACCAATCAGTCACTCAGACTGTAACACCTTAAAGTGCTACACCTTTGTGATTTATCTGCTGATACTTATTATTCATCAAAGATAAATATCGTACGTGCCTAAAAAAAACAGAAAACCCAGAGTAACACTAACTATAAAGAAAAATTTGTTTTTATATGTTTGATTAGAAGAGAACCTGGAGCTAAAACTACAGACCGACTTTATTATATAGAAAACACGCTACTGATACTCAGAAACATGCTGAATATTAGATCTGATAATCTGCAATAAAAGGCGTCTTTAAGACACCAAAACATACAAAATCCTGATATTAACATAGAAAAGTATCAATAACCTGGAGACAGACAGAGAAAAGGATAAATACAGGAGGTCCTCGGTTTACATCGTTTTGTTGGAAGTGGTTCAGTGGAGCTGGTTGGAGAGCTGAGCAGACGAATACGTCGCCATTCGGCTAAAAGACGGCTTTGTTTTCATTTGCCGCCACATTGGATTATGCTATATTCACAAAATCCACTGCGGCTCCCAGACGTGAATCCGACTTATAGTTTACATTTTCGCTGCTATTTTCCTACCGAGTTTTGTTTCAGTGTGAACTAATGACTTTGTCGTTACTGCAGTTGCACAAACATGTAAACTGATGGATATAGTGATGCACGTAACGGCTTTGTTTACATTTTCACCGGAGTTCCAACTCACGGCGGAACTCGACTTACATAACACCAGAGGACAGAAGTCCGCCGTAAATCGAGGAAGTCCTATAATCGGAATATGAACCAGGGCTGGCCCAAATAGCAATTTCTGGGTGGAGGGACAGGCCGAATGGTTGGATTGTCCGACATCGTCCAACAGGGGTAGTCGGAGACGAAGGGACCAGCCAGTATTCGGACAAGCCAAATATTCGGATTGTGCGACATCGGCCACCAGGGGAAGAAAAAATGGACAAAGCGAATAATTTGATCGTCCGAGGCGGGGGATCAGAATATTCAGATCTCAAAATTAATATTTGGATACCACCGTAATGACCGAATATTCGGGTCCAGCCAAAATAATAACACACAAAAATGTCATTAATAGCAACATTCACACACATAAATAAAAACAAACCGAACATTAACACAGAGAAGTATAAATAACCTGGATATAAACAGACAAAAATATAAATAATCTTAATATTAAAACATAAAACTATCATTAAGATCAATATTCACATCGATAAGTATAAATAATCTGGATATTAATCCACAAAAGTCTCATAAAACTGTGTCTAAACACATAAATAATGACCTGGATAGTAAAACACAGACTCCTTCTAATAAATACTGGTAGTTTACATTCAAAGGAACATGGGTCTAGTCTGATTTTCTGTTATTTTCTGACCCAGACTGGCTCAGAAAGGGTCCTTAGTTTATTAAAAACACATTTTATATCCATCTAACAGATCTCTGTGTTGGTGTGGGCCGCAGGAAGAAGAAAAACAACAAGACGACAAACAATAAAGCAGCTGTTAGCCTGTTAGCTCCGGCGAAGCTCTTATAACTACTTCCTTCACCGTCAAACTGAACTCCTGAACTGAACACAAACTGAGACTTCACACTGAAAACACAACCTGTAGTTGAAGTTTATCACCGCTAACAGATGAAACTAGCGCTGCCCGTTAGCATCCCGCTAGCCGACCGAAGCTAACAGCGGCTAATTAGCAACTTAGCATCACAGCCAGCGCCGCCTTCTAACACCCCGCAGCCTGTTTTTCTCCTTCCGGTCCGCCCGCTCCGCGTTCTGACGCCGGACGGAGCAGAATAAAGAGTTTATTTTCACGTTTTTACCTGAAACTGCGACGATAAACAAGCTAAGCAGCTAACGCAGCTGTCTCGCCGCCACTCACAGATGGACCAACGACACTTCCGGTCCGCTTTCCTTCCGTTTGGTGTTCAGCGGAACGTTCAGTGCCCCCTGGTGGTCCAGAGGAACTACAGTTGGTGCACATGGAAGGATATTAGCGCACAAAAGTACGGAAAACCTACATATTAATGCACCAATATGTGAACTACATGGATGCTAACTCTTAAATCTGAATAATATTTAGATAATTAGCACAGAAATTACTGGGCAAAAAAAGTGTCAAAAAAACTATATATCAATGCACAAACACACCAAGAAACTGAATATTAACGCACCAAATTATCAATACCCTGGATGTTAATGAACAAAAGTGTCAAAAACCTGAACGGTAATAAATAAAAGTATCAAAAACCTGGATATTAATGAACAAAAGTGTTAATAACCTGAATATTAATGCATAAACATGCCAAAAATCTGAATATTAATGCACTAAATTATCAATAAACTGAATGTTAATGCAAAAAATATGCAAACCACCTTGATACAAATGCTTAAATATGAATAATATTTGGATAATTAACATAGAAAAATGTTTTTTTAAAAATTCAAATAATGCACATTAAAACCTGGATTTTACTGGGCAAAAACAGTGTCAAAAACTAGATATCAATGCACAAACACACCAAGAACCTGAATATTAACACACCAAATTATCAATAGCTTGGATGTTAATGCAATATATGTAAATTACATCAATACTAACGCTTAAATATGGATAATATTTGGATAATTAACACAGAAAAGTGTCAAAAAGAGGAACATGAATGCACAAGAATGTTGAAAATGAGGACATTATAGCACCACAGTATCAAAAAACTGGATATTAAAGCACAAACATGCCAACAATATGAATTTAATACACCATATTACCAATAATCTGGATAATAATGTACAAAAGTGTCAAAAACCTGGATATTAATGTACCGAATTATCAATAACTGGGATGCTAATGAAATATATGTAAATTATCTCAATACTAATGCCTAAATATGGATAATATTTGGATAATTAACACATAAACGTGTTAAAAAACATTCAAATTAATACACAAATGTTAAAACCTGGATGTTATCATGCAAAAAAAGTGTCAAAAACCCAGATATTAATGCACCGAAATGTCAATAACCTGGATGTTAAGATGTAAAAGGATAACCTGGATATTACTTCATGCACTATCAATAAGAAGAATGTTTACATGCAGAAGAATCAGAATCCTGAAAATGAATGTGCAAGAGTGTTAAAAATGAGGACATGAGAGCACAGCAGCATCCAAAACTGGATTTTAAAGCACAAACATGCCAACAATCTGAATATTAATGCACCAAATGAGCAATAACCTGGATATTAATGAATATAAGGGTCACAAACCTGGAAAAATAACATGAAAATATCAATAATCTGGATACTAGAAGTCCTCAAACCTGCGTATTACCTCTTATTCTGAAACTCTGGCAATATTTAAAATGGACTTCTGCCATTATAATAGTCCCCAGATGACAGTAAATGAGTAAACGCATCAACAGTTCATCTGGTTTCTGGTGTGAAAGAAAAAGAGTCGGATAGAAACTCTGGTTTTCCATCAGGTTTAATGGTAGTTCCAACATGAATCATTACTGGGTTTAAACAAGAATCGACAGGAAGGAAGAAAAAACACAAGTTTTTAATCAGGAAATGATTCTGAAGACATATAAAACTTCTGGAAAGTGGCGTCTTTACACATTTCTTTGCATATTTTCACACTCTCGTGGAGGTTCTCGTGATTTCACAGTAAACTTTACATGAAAAATAAGGAGCACAACTTTTCCTCAGTGATGATTCCGGTTTGTTCTGGGTGATGAAGTGTTTTCAAGTAATACAGTTTAGGAATAAAATTCTGTATTAGACATTAGATCTTCATGTAAGTTACAACATTTAAATCTGTTACTAAACACATATTTTAGCCACATTCATGGTTGTGATTTGACCAGTTATGAAACAATATCTCTACATGATAGGATCCATGTAAAAACACGGTATTTTCATAACAACTTAACAGCTAATATTAATAAAATCTGCACTTTTAATTTCAAACGATGGAAGCTCTAAAAATGATAAGGTTCAACCTTCTGATGACATAAACAAGAGCTGGACAGAACAGGAAGTGAGGTCATGAGAGGAAACAGCGCCATCAGGTTGCTTTGATCTTAATTCTACATGTGAACTTCATCCTTCGTCCGTTTAAACTCCGCCCCTGGACGGTGACGTCCAATCACAGCAACAGAAATGAGCTCATGTGTTTGGTTGAAGTTCAACATCGACTAGAAAAACCTGAACTCGAATTAGAATAAATAATCTGGATGTTAATAAACAAAGTATCAAGAATGGAAGTAACCC
The DNA here is from genome assembly GCF_022539595.1 of Amphiprion ocellaris. NCBI lineage: Eukaryota > Metazoa > Chordata > Actinopteri > Pomacentridae > Amphiprion > Amphiprion ocellaris. The sequence goes on along the minus strand of NC_072788.1, from coordinate 25,738,145 downwards.
AACCCTAAAACTAAACCTACTGAACCTAACCTAACCCAAACTATAACCCTAAAACTAACCCTAACCCTACTAATCCTAAACTAACCCTAAACCTATGCCGACAAAACTATCATGAGTGTAATTAACTCCGACCCTAACCACTAACGGTAAACCTACTAACCCTAACCTCTAAAACTAAATCTACTAACTCGAAACGATTCTACCTACTGACCCTAACGTAGGACTAACCCTAACCTTAAACCCATCCCTATGAAACTATCAAGAATGTCATTAACTCCAACCCTAACCCTTAACACTAAACCTACCAACCCTAACCATAACCCTACCCTGCAGAACTCTCATTAATGTAGCTAACTCTACTAACCCTGGAACTAACCCTAACCTCAAACGCTTCTGAATTTGCCTTGAGTACGTTGAAAACTGTGAATTTTTCTGGTGGACTATGGAGAGACGGGGCTGGTGTCGGATCACAGCTTTGATCATTAAACACCAGCAGCTACTGGACTGAACTGGAAACAGAAGGTTTGTTCTGTTGGAACATCTGTAGAACTTTAGGTTGAAGATGCTGCTGGACATCGAGAGGACAGAGAACATCTTTGCGATCTCCGAAAGTTCCTACTTTGGAGTGAATGTTTGGGACATTCCAGACTAAGTCTAATTAGGTTCTTCTAATCTGTAGTTTTATGATTCCTCCCTGAAGTCTCATGGATCTGGAGTTCTTGGCGTGTTTGAGGGATAGAATAAGTAACAACTAAAACCCAACCAGCCAGTTACCTTTTCCTGCACACACCTGGAGTGGTACTTCAATAAACATGACCTTAAGAGTGGTTCTACAGGGGCGGATCCTGAACTTGGAGGTCCAGGTCCCCCTAAAACAGCCTAAAGCCAACATGACTGGGTGAATTATCGTAAGAGACCAGGACCGGTTGAACACCAGGCTGTAAACACGTTTATTTCTGCTGGGAACATTTTAACATGGAGGTCTGAAGGAGCTAGAGTCTGCCTCTGGTGGACGCTCCAGGAACTGCAGTCTTCAGTCCTGGTCTGAAGGGGTTCTGTGATCAAATGTCCAGGTTCAGAGTTGATGATTTCAGATTGGGATAAAACGATCATTCAAGCAGAATTAGAGTCCATGTTGGACTGAGGTAGTGGTTCTTCATGAATTCAACGTGAAGTCTTCTGATTGGCTGGTTTGGTGTTGGGGGAGGAGTTAGAGTTCTGGAGGAGAAAACGAAGTTCATTAGAAACACAACGTTGCTAGCACTGTGTCGCTAATAACATAAAATCATTTTCCTTGAGTGTTTCAGGTATTCTTATTGTACTTGGATGAACAGGTATCTTTAAGCTAACATTTGTCTACATGCTAATATTAGCTTTTATGCTAACATTTGTTTACATGCCAACATTAGATGATTACCTTTGCTTACATGCTAAAATTAGCTTTTATGCTAACATCTGTTTATACACTAATATTAGTTTATATTGTTACATTTGTTTACATGCTAATATTAGCTTATATGTTTACATTTGTTTGCATGCAAACATTCACTTTTATGTGCTAACATTTGTTTACATGCTAACATTAGTTTAGATGGTTACATTTGCTTACATGTTAAAATTAGCTTTTATGCTAGCATCTGTTTATACACTAACATTAGTTAATATGGTTGCATTCGTTCACATGCTAATATTAGCTAACATTTGTTTAAACACTAATATAAGCATTTATGTTAGCATTTGTTTATACGCTAGCATTAGTTTATATGGTTACATTTGTTCACATACTAATATCAGCTTTTATGCTAGCATTTGTTTATACGCTAACATTGGTATGTATGGTTACATTTGTTTACATGCTAATATTAGCTTTTGTGCTAACATTTGTCCATACCCTAAGTAACATGAGTTTATATGGATACATTTGTTTATACACCAACAATAGTTTATATAGTTACATTAGTTTACATGCTAATATTATTTTTCATGCTAAAACTTGTTTATACGCTAACATTAGTTTATATGGTTACATTAGTTTATATCCTAATATATGCTTTAATGCTAACATTGTAGCTTTTATGGTAGCATTTGTTTACATACTAACATTAGTGTATATGCTAGCATTTGTTTACATATTAGCATTAAGTTACATATGGTTACATTTGTTTATATGGTAATATTAACTTATATCCTAACACTAGGTTATATGGTTGCATCTGTTCACATGCTAATATTAGCTAACATTTGTTTAAATGCTAATATTAGCTTTTATGCCAACATTGGTTTATATGCTAACAGTAATTGTTATGCAAACATTTGTTCACATGTAAATATTAGTTTTAAGGGCAACAATATTTTATTAACTTTTTATATGCTAATGTTATTTTATATTTATATGCCAACCTGGGGTTTTATGATAACATTACCTTTTATGCTAAAATTAGATATGAAATTAATTGTAGTAACCTTAGCTTTAATGCTAATGTGAGGCATTTTTGCTAATATTAGCTTTTCATGCTAAATTGTTTTTTAATGCTAACATTAGTATTTGATGTAGGTTTTTATGCTAATCCTTGTGGATGTTACATTTTTTTTATACTAAACTGGGACTTTTAATGATTACATTCATAGCTTTTGTGCTAACACTACTTTTTGCATGTGCTAACATTATTCTTATCTAAGTTTTTTTTTGCTAGCATGTGGTTTTTGTCATGTTGAGACTGGACTGTTTGTGGCTGAATCATCCTCAGTTTAGGAGCTAACGCTAACGCTGCTGTGAGATCCAGAGTCCTTCTATAGAAAGACCAGGAGCCAGGTAAAGGTGCTGGTCTGCTCACCTGTGCTCGTCCTCGTCCTCGTCCAGAGAAGACGGTGGTCAGTCCCTTGTGGGCGGGGACATGTCTGAGGGGGCGTGTCCTGGACTCCCGGAGCTCTGACAGCAGCTCAGGGCTGGACAGCAATAGACGAGCTGAAGACAACAAAAACACTTAGTGAGTCCTAAAAGCTCTAAAACATGACGCTTCAGTTTGTTTTTCACTCTTTAAGTCTGAACTATGAGCTACGAACACCATCAGCCTCTCAAAGATTCACAATGACGCCTCTGGAAAGTTATTTAACTCCAGTAACGTGGTTGATCACCGTTCTGATGCATTAAAGCAGTGGTTCCCAACCTGGGGTCTGCGCCCCCCCAGGGGGGCGCCAGAGATCTGAGGGGTGGCGCGAAGTTTTGTCTGCTCTGAGGCTGTGATGTTATAAAAAACATATTTTTACATTCTGGATAAAATCAGAGTAAAAGACTCACTGTGTCATCACAAGTCTACCTATAAAACATTTTTAAAGCACATTTATTTGGTCTTTCTTAAGGTCGGCTTCTAGTTCATCCTGATTCATTAGTTTGTGTGCAGTTAGAAAATTACTGATGGAAACGATGTCTGGAAAACGCAAAATGGGTGAAGATTCATCAGTACCTAAAAACTCCGGCTATACCTCGAGAGTAACCTTAAATTTGGTTTTATTAAAGGACAAGACAGAATTATGTTATTTGTGGTGAAATGCTCGTAAATGACAGCATGAAACCAGTGAATTACAGCGATGTCAGGAAATAAAACACAGTTCGGTAAAGTCAGAAAGATATTCGGAATTCCAGCATCAATAACTCATTAAATATACGTTGTCTAAACATAAACGATGCCTATTTTCCATTGTTGTAAGGTAGACAATATGCTACAAGCCCAGTTTAATCAAAAGTATCTGCAGAAATAACATTGGTGTCTATGAGCAGCAGGCTGTGTGACGAGTGAACAGGGACCGTCTGTAAAATGCAAAACTGCTGCAAACAGAGAAGAGACACAATATTCAACAAATTTACTGCAGCCAGCAACTGACTCCTGCTGCTCATACTACAACTCTTGGTTTGATATTAAAAAATTTTCTTCATAATTTTAAGGATTTTTTTAGTTAAAAAAAAAATCAATAACTTAACTCTTATGCATTGTAGTGTCACCAGATTTCCTGCAGCCATAAACTCTCTCCTCCTCGTCAGAGTACAACTCTTGGTTTGATATAAAATATTACTTTGTTCATAATTTTAGGGAATTTTCTATTAGTAATACAATTCAATAACTTCCCTCTTCTGTTTTTTAGTGTACTTATGGGGTGGTTATTTTTGGGGTGGGGGGGTGCAGCTTATAGAGGGGGCTCCAAGCCAAACAGGTTGGGAACCACTGCATTAAAGGAACAAAAAACAAACACAAACAGAGACAAAATGTGCAAAAATAGACACAAATAGTTCAAACAAGGACACAAAATTACCAGAAAGAGACAGAAAATGATCCAAAAAACACACAAAATAGCAGTAAAAAGACACAAAATGACCATAGACACAAAAGGTTCAAAAAAGAGACAAAAATGACCAAAAAAAACAAATGCAAAATAACCATAAAAAGACATAAAATAACCATAAAAGAAACACAATGACCAAAAAGACATAAAATGACCAGAAATAGACCCAAAATGTTCAAAAAGACCCCCTCCCCAAAAAAACCCACACAAAATAATCGTTAAAAGACATAAAATGACCATATAGACAAAAAATGTGCAAAGAAAGACTAAATTATCCAAACAAAAACACAAAATAACCTTAAAAAGACACAAAATGATCAGAAATTGACAAAAATGACACAAAAAATGACACAAAAAAGAGAAAAAAATTGCAAAAATACACCCAACAAGCATAAAAAGACAGACCCAAAATGATCAAAATGAGACACAAAATGTTCAAAAAGAGACATAAAAATAACCATAAAGATACAGAAAATAACCATAAATGTTCAAAAAGACACAAAATGACCAAAAAGAGAGGAAAATGTGCAAAAATAGACTAAATTGTCCAAATAAAGACATAAAATAACCAAAGACGGACACAAAATGAAAATACTCATCATCAATATAATATTTTCCACAACATGAGAAATGAGAGTAACTTCACCTGGACTGATGGTGGAACTGGGAGACGATGAAGATGAGGACGAAGGAGACGGAGCTGGACTGAAGGGGGAGGACGGGGGAGAGGACGGAGGAGAGACAGCACCCGAATCACAGACATCTCTCTGAGGACGAAGTTTGTTCCGAAACTCTACAAAGAAAAGACGAGGAAATGAACCGTCCAAACGACTAAAGACACACTCAGGAGACAGAAAACTCACAGAACCTCATAAAACTAAAGAAAAAGTATGTTTGTACCTTTGAAGAACTCTGACTGCAGCTCAGGACTCTGCAGAGACAGACGAGGAGGACGAGGAGGAGACGAAGGCTTCATGATGGACGTCTGCAGGAGCTTCAGACACATAAATTTATATTCATCAGTGAGTCTCCATCTACAGAAACCTGATTGTTCATCACCATCACTCCACATTTACCCATAAAGAGGAAACTGATCCAAAACGTGTCCTAAATTACTCTAAACAACAAGCCAATGACCTAAAACTTCTACATCTCGTCTTTAATGACTAAAAACCTTCTTGGGGTGGCATGGCTCAGTGGGTAGAGTGGCTGTCTTGTAACTGGAGGGTTGCCGGTTCGATCCTGGCCTGGAGAGCTCATGTCCAGGTGTCCATGAGCAAGACACCGAACCCCTAACTGCTCCTGATGGGTGGTGGTTAATGCCTTGCATGGCAGCTTCTGCCATCAGTGTGTGAATGTGTGTGTGAATGGGTGAATGTGATGTATAATGTAAAGCGCTTTGGGTATCGTTTCCGGTATAGTAAAAGCGCTATATAAATACAGACCATTTACCATTTAAACCATGTCCTAAATGACATCAACTCCTGTAGAACGCGTCCAGAACGACATAAACCTGTTCAAAATTAGTCCGAAATTCATCCACAACATCTTAAAACTTCTGTGAAAAGATTGAATTTGTCCCAACTCACTAAAAGGTGTCCTAAATGAACCAAATGTGTCCTAAATGACTCCATAAATGGTTGAAAATGACTCCATGTTTCTACAAAATGACTCCATACAACAAACCAGCGACCTGAAACTTCTCTACAACATCTCAATCTTGTCTTTAATGACTAAAACCAGTGCAAAAGTTCTTAAAACGTGTCCTAAATGACTCCAAACAACAAATCAATGTCATTAAACTTCTCTACATTGACTGAATTGTCCTGTACGACTATAACTTGTCCAACATGATTGACAACTTGTCAAATATAATTAATCTGACTAAAACATCTCTAGAAAGATTCAAGATCAAAATGAGTCAGACGTTTGTCCACCATGTACTAAAACGTGTCCTAAAAGACTCCATAAACGTTTGAAAATGACTCCATGTTTCTCCAGAATGACTCCAAACAACAAACCAATGACCTAAAACTTCTCTACGACTGAATCTCATCTTTAATGACTAAAAAAGTTCTTAAACTGTCTCCTAGAAGATTTGAGTTCCTCTCGAACCCGTCCAGAACCACTCTAACCTGTTTACCTCAGACGTTGTGTCAATGATTTACACTTTACTGTCTCTAAAAATGGTTTCAGATTCAGAGCTGTAAAGTTCAAACTGGTCTCAGGTCAGCAGAGACTCATCCAGACGGTTGTTACTAAAACTGCTGCAGACTCACAACAAGGTGGACAAACACAATCCATACAGGGGGGACTGGTCCAGGAGGGACTGGTCTAGTTCTAGTTCTAGTGACTCCACCAGTGACTTCACGAGTTCTCCAGTGTCTTCAGTGACTCCTCCAGTGACTCCACCAGTGACTCCACCAGTCCTCCCAGTTTTCCCAGTTCTACTTACCGACTGTGTGAAGCTGCTCCGCTGTTCGAGGCGACGTTTCCTCCAGTTGAGACAAAATCCGCACCGCTGGAACAGAGAGTGTGTTACTGTATGTGTGTGTTTGTGCGTATTTGTGTGTAGAAACTTTGTGTCAAAACAACTCAAAAGTCCACATTAATTATTGACATGTTTTATGACACTGTTGCCATGGATACCAGGGAGGGAAAAGGAGAGAGTCAGCTGGACTTTTAACCTGACACAAACACACACACAGACACACACACACTTAAACTGGTACACAATATCTTACAACATTTTCCAAAATGACCACAATGTGTTCAATAACTGTAAATCTGTCTTCAAACTTTGGACCAAAACACATGAAACCTGTTGAAGATGCCCTAAAACTGTCCAAACACACAAAATTTGCCCCAAATTACTCTAAAATAGACTCAAAAACTGATTGAAATGATTCAAAATTCGTCCCAAATTCGTCCCAAAGTGTCCAAAGTGACTGCAGTCTGTTCAAAATAACTCAGTATTTATTCAGAAAATGAGATTTTTTTCAAACACACATTTGTCCAAAATTACTTAATAATTCATTCAAAAAAATAACTGAAGATTTGCTCAGTGACTCAAATTCTGTCCAAACTGAATTAAAAATACAACAAAAAGGCGTGAAAGTTGTCAGTCTGGTTCGATCTCCACTCATCTGCTTCACATCCTGACAGAAATAAAACCGAACCAACAGTTTTTACAGGAAAACACATCATCATCAGTAATAAACTTTAGATTGCTGTTTAAATGCTGCTGTTGTATTTACAGGAGACGACCTGGTGGTGGCGCTGGAGGACAGACAGACAGTCAGAGACGTTCTTCTGAAGCACATTTAATGAAGACAGCAGCTCAAACATCTCAACTCTGAAACAAACACAGAACTGAACACCAGGGAGCTGAGCTAGGCTAGCTGTTAGCCGCAGCTAGCAGCCACTTATGCTAAGCTAAGTTAAGCTAAACTAAGTTAAGCTAAGCTGGAGCTTCTCATTTACAGCAGAAGACTGGAAGAGACGACTGAGAGTTTGACCAAAATTAGTCAAAAATAACTCAAAATGACCCAGAATTTGTACAAAATGACATAAAATTGTCCACAGTCACTGAATGTCTCAAAAATGAATCAGAACCTCCCAGAATGAATAAAAAAGTGTCCAGAAAGAGTCAAAAATGGTTGAAAATGACTCAGAGTTTGTCCAGATTAACAGAAATTTATCCAGGATGACGTGAAACTCGTCCAACATTAACAAAAAACGTCCAAAATAATAAAACGACCAAAAAGTCCAAATGTCCTCATTGTTAGCAGCTCTTTATGCTAAGCTAAGCTAACATGCTGCTGTAGAGTCCACCGTCCACCTGTCCAGGTCTTCCTGCTTCCACCTGTCTAGGTAGATGCATCGTTAGAATGTCGTGAACGGCTGCAGACGTCGCTTCACCTCCCATCACCTCCGTTGCCGTGGTGACGAGTCGCGGTCATCACAGCGTCCACTTGAGACACCTGCAGAGACACGGAGACAGCAGCTAGAGAAACAGCGTCCCCTACAGGTCAGCAAGTCAACGAGTTAGTCCTGTTCACTGTCAGAGCAGATTAGCAGGAGATTAAAGTTCACCTGGTTTAGACGGTTCTGGACTAGTTCTAGATTTGGTTTTAGACGGTTCTGGTTTAGTTCTAGACTCGGTTTTAGACTGTTCTATACTACATCTGGACTCAGTTTTAGACCTGGTTTTAGAAGGTTCCGGACTAGTTCTAGATTTGGTTTTAGACAGTTCTGGACTAGACTTGGTTTTACATGGTTCTGGACTCGTTCTAGACTTGATTTTAGACGTCCTGGACTAGTTCTAGACTTGGTTTTAGACGGTTCTGGACTAGTTCTCCGAGTGTCCCTGATCCCAGAGCTGGATGCTTCAGATCTGTGGTGGTTCTCCCACCAACTGGCCTAATCTCCATCTGTGGGATGCTGCTGCTGCTGACCTTCCTCCAGCCCACTGCTTCCAGCTGCCCATTTCCATCAATCTACTCTGCATCACCCTCACTATACTTGATTTGCTCGTCTACATATTTTTGAATTTACCACCAGCTATATATGTAGTATATTTAATGCCAGAGTCATACACCATAGCAGTAAACTATAATCAGCTTCCATGTTAGTTGTACTTTGCATGTATCATCTGTCTTATCATGCATGTATTAAAGTGTGTGTTTTATGGTCCTTGTGTCCCCCCCCACCTCTCTACCTCTATCTCTACCTCTTCTGTCCCTCTCAACCCGTCCGGCCAGCAGCAGATGGTTCCCCCACATTAGAGCCGGGTTCTGCTCGAGGTTTTTTTCCCTGTTAAAAGGGTGTTTTCCTGCCACTGTCTCCTTAGGGCTGCTCTGGGGGTTCAGGCATATGGGTTCTGTAAAGCGTCTCGAGACAATTTGACTGTAATTGGTGCTATATGAATAAAATTGAATTGAATTGAATTGAATTGAAAAAGTTTGAGACTGTTTTGGACTAGTTTGTGGACTTGGTTTAATACTAGGGTGACCAGACGTCCCGATTTACCCGGGACCGTCCCGTTTTTGAGCCCTGCCGCAGGGCTCAAAAACGGGACGGTCCCGGGTAAATCGGGACGTCTGGTCACCCTATTTAATACATGTTTTTGGACGTGGTTTTAGACTGGTTTTGGTTTTAGTTCTGGACTGGGCTCTGACTGGTTTTAGACTGATTTTAAACTGGTTGTGACTAGCTTTAAACTGGTTTTGTACCATTTTTAACCTGGCTCTCGAACTTTTCTTCCTCATCAGAACACCTGGACGTTTAGACTTCTGCTCAGCTGATGTGATGTCACTTCCTGCTGTTACCTGGTCTCCCTGTGGGTGCACAGACACCTGCTGCTGCAGTAGCGCCCCCCACAGGTGGTGCAGGTGTAATGCGACGGGAAGCCGCAGACGCAGCAGAAGTGTCGGGGGGGCAGCGAGGAGGGCGGGGCTGCTGCCGACAGGTAGTTGGGCTCCGGCTTCTCAGACAGGTTCTGCAAATCAGACAGGAGAGGAGGGGTCAGCTGACGGCCCTCGGCCAATCAGAGAACGGGAAGGCGAACAACTCACCTCCTCCTCCAGCAGCGTGGTGAAGTTCTTCCTGAAACGCTGCTTGAAGTGGTCGCCCCTCGTCTTCCTCTTCTTCTTCTCTGGACGGAAACAAGGACAATAGTAGGTAAGACAGGAGGACAGACAGGGGGACAGACTGGAGGACAGGCTGGAGGACAGACTGGAGGACAGACAGGGAGACAGACTGGAGGACAGGCTGGAGGACAGACTGGAGGACAGACAGGGAGACAGACTGGAGGACAGGCTGGAGGACAGACTGGAGGACAGACTGGAGGACAGACTGGAGGACAGACAGGGGGACAGACAGGGGGACAGACAGAGGGACAGACAGGGGGACAGACAGGACGACAGACTGGAGGAGAGACAGGGGGACAGACAGAGGGACAGACAGGAGGACAGACAGGAGGACAGACTGGAGGACAGACTGGAGGACAGACAGGGGGACAGACAGGGGGACAGACAGAGGGACAGACAGGGGGACAGACAGGACGACAGACTGGAGGAGAGACAGGGGGACAGACAGAGGGACAGACAGGAGGACAGTAGTAGGTAAGACAGGAGGACAGACAGGAGAATGGACAAGTGGACAGAAAAGAGGACAGACAGGAGGACAGACAAGTGTGTCTCACCTGGTTCTTCTGTCTCGCTGAAGGCCGGAAGGCGGGCAGTAGGCCCTGGGGGAGGCAGTGAGGACAGGGGGTCGTCCTGGGGGAAGAAGACAGAGAGATCATCTACATCTACAGGAACATCTACTGGAACATCTGCTGGAACATCTACAGGAACATCTACTGGAACATCTGCTGGAACATCTGATGGAACATCTACTGGAGCAGATGAGACCTGAAGGTTTCTATGTTGGTGGTTATTCTAAGAACAGAAGATGAGGAGCTTCAGGACCTGAAAGTTGTCCTTCTCCAGAGCCTCCAGCTGCCGTGTCAGTCTCCTCTGACGGGTCGCCTCGTCCAGAACTCTGCGCTGACCGGCCTCCACCCGGGCTGATGGACAGACAGATGGACAGACAGGTAGACAGACAGACAGGTAGGTAGGTAGGCAGAATCAGTCTAGGTTCCTGAAGTATACTCGTGACAAGTTGTCCGACACTCAGACCAGACTTCGTTGTAAAAACCGTTGATTTAACATTTAATCTCTTTTCTTTTTGCATCTGAAGCATCAGTGACACTTCCTGAAACTTTTCATGACCTGTCTGGAAGTAAAGATGAATTCGGCTGACAGCTGGACCCTCAAAGTTTCACTTCCGGAAACAAAACCCCCAGAATCCCTCTGGGTGTTCCCCTCAAACTAACCACAGAGGAGCAGCCTTCTGTAGGGCGACCAGTCTTCTTTAAATAGCATTTTTAAAGCCAGTCTAGTGTTTTTATTAAGTATTTATACGCCGAATAAGCTGCGGGTGTGTTCTGATTGTTAACATTTAGCGGCCACATCAACAACAACACGCATCCGTCAGAAAATCGTAGTTTCGCTAAAGGTTGACGTTTTTTCATCGAATCTCGCACATGAAGGACGAAGCAGCCACACAGGTTTTCACACCTTAAATCTTTACGTTTCTCTAAACCATCTGCAGCGTTTTATCGGCTAATTAGCAGAAAATAAACCTGAAACTACCAGAGCCTTTCTTCTCCAGCACCATGTTGTCTCCCGGTGGCAGTACGGCGGCCGCGCAGCTCCAAACCTGGCGAAGCGCGAACTGGTTCACAGCAGCCCCGTTAACACCGATAACGTCCCGAACCGTTCACATGGAAACTTGGAATTCACACGTTTCTTTTTGTCTGATGAGCTCCTGAAAAGCGGTGCGGCGAATTTCCGTTTCTACGGCGAGCGACATGGTGCTATTTTCTGAGCGCGTTCCGGCCTCCAGCTTCAGGAAACACAAAAACATGAAAACCTTCAACGCCTTCAAATTAAATCTCCCTGCAAAGAGAAAAGTTATTTAATTCTAGTTTGAGCCTATTTCCTGGTAAATTAAAAGAAATTAAGATTTGGTTCAGTTTATGTGGATCTAAAGTTAGATTGTTCCCTCAGCTTGTGTCTAAAACTAAACCTCACAAAACAAACTGGTTTCACTGCTGATTAATCCATGGAATTTTTAATCGATTACTATTATTACAATTTGTGAAGTTTTGAATAATTTTGTACTCAAAGTTTTGGCCGTTTGTAAATCACTAAAGTTGATTTCATCTCGTCTTGTGCAGCTTTGAGTCATTCTAGAGAAGTTTTGAGAAGCACGGTGGTGGCAGCATCATGACATGAAGCATGATGGTGGCAGCATCATGATGTGAAGCACAGTGGTGGCAGCATCATGACATGAAGCATGATGGTGGCAGCATCATGACATGAAGCATGATGGTGGCAGCATCATGACATGAAGCATGATGGTGGCAGCATCATGACGTGAAGCATGGTGGTGGCAGCATCATGACGTGAAGCATGATGGTGGCAGCATCATGACGTGAAGCATGGTGGTGGCAGCATCATGACGTGAAGCATGGTGGTGGCAGCATCATGACGTGAAGCATGGTGGTGGCAGCATCATGACGTGAAGCATGGTGGTGGCAGCATCATGATGTGAAGCATGGTGGTGGCAGCATCATGATGTGACGCACGGTGGAGGCAGCATCATGATGTGAAGCATGGTGGTGGCAGCATCATGATGTGACGCACGGTGGAGGCAGCATCATGACGTGAAACACGGTGGTGGCAGCATCATGACGTGAAGCCAGTGGCAGCAGCATAATCTATTATTTTTCTGGAGGAACTAATTATTAGTTTGGTCTAAAACGTCAGAATATATTTTAAAATGTCTTGTTTAATCCAAAAATCTTCAGCTTACTGTCTGAGGAAAGAAACCAGTTAGTTTTGGACTGGTTTTAAACAGGTTGTAACTACTTTTAGACTGGTTTTCATTTTAGTTCTGGAGTGGGATTTCAGTATTTTTAGACTGGTTATAGACTGGCTTTAGATTGGTTTTAAACTGGTTCTGACTAGTTTTAGACTAGTTTTGTTTTTTCTTCTGGACAGAAAACATTCATAGAAGAAGATTAAATCCCAGTTTTTATTTTAAGTTCCACACACTGATTAAATCATTCTGAAGGCAGCTGATTAACCAGATTCCCTTGTGGCCGACAGACGACACCAACACATTTCAGTTTCAGCACAGTTTTTTTTTTTTTAATTAAAATCTCAACACAATAATTTAATGCAGTTTGTACAAAGCTGATTCCTCGTATGGACTGAAAACTCGAGGCGTCGGGTGGAAATCTCGCTCCCCACACAGACAAACTTTTGCTTTTTTAAAATATCCTGCGAGGAGATGACAGTTTGGCACCATGACGGAAACACGAAGAGGTGGATTTAAAAAACTAAACAACAAAGATTAGGATGTGAAATATAAAAAGGCCTTTAGCGTTTCCCCGGTAACAGTTTAAAACATCTCAAAGTGGAGTTTCACCCCCTGAAAACTCAGTTTACAGACTTTAAAGTTCTGCTCTCTACAACACATTCACTCTACAGACTTCAACTCTAACAGACCCTCTGATTGACCCAGTCAGCTGCTGGTTGCCACGGTAACAACAAACACGGAACATCATCCTGTAGAGGACTCTGTGTGCTGGGACTACCAGAGAGCAGCGCCCCCTGCAGGAGCTGCATTTCCAGGACCACAGCTGCAGCATCGCATTTCTAGGACCTTGTTTATCACGACAGCGCCACCTACTGAAATAACTGAGGGAGCAGCACCTGTTGCAGGAAGGACCACATTTCTGATGTTAGTATCTGGCATGTTAATGTCTGGCATGTTATTGAACACACGTTAGCGACGCCACATTAGCAGCGGACAGGTTAGCGGAAGATATGTTAGTGTCCGGCACGTTAGCGACAACATGTTAGCATCTGACATGATAGGAAAAGACACTATAGTGTCTGGCACGTTAACATCCAACATGTTAGCGATGACACGTTAGCGATGACACGTTATCATCTGACATGTTAGCGCAAGATATGTTAGTGTCTGGCACGTTAGCAATGACACGTTAACATCTGACAAATCATTGTCCGGTACGATAACGACATGTTAGCGTCCAACATGTTAGCGTAAGATATGTTAGTGTCCGGCACGTTAGCAATGACACGTTAACATCTGACAAATCATTGTCCGGTACGATAACGACATGTTAGCGTCCAACATGTTAGCGTAAGATATGTTAGTGTCCGGCACGTTAGCAATGACACGCTAGCGTCCGGCATGTTAGCAATGACATTTTAGTGCCTGGCATGTTAGCAATGGCACATTAGCGTCCAGCACATTAACATCCAGCATGTTAGCGTCTGACACGTTAACATCCGACATATTACGGTACGTGTCCACAGGATCCGTTTTTCTCACATGTAAACATGCCGCATCTGAAAATTGCCAGCTTGGTGGGCGGATCACTAGCTGGTCACATGACAGCGCTTTGGGCTGCAGTATGTTAGAAGCATCGGACCAACATGACGGTTCGGTCACAAACTTTCTTTTATTCCAAAAACAGTTCAGCAAAAAGTATTTCTGAAAGCATTTGACGCGAGAAATAATCTGCTCAATCTGTCCTCGTTTTAGTTAAGAGGCGACAGTTTCACCAAAGTTTCACAATGCTTTGGACTTTCGAAATGCACCGCAACAGAACCAGCATTCATTGCGGTGCGTTTCATGTAGACAATGAATGGGATGCGAGAAATTGACGGATCCTGTGGACACGAACCATAATGAAGAAGCACCTGTTGCAGGAAGGACCACATTTCTGGCCAGAAAAGTCATTGTTAGCTTGGGGATATCCCCAAGCTAACAATGACTTTTCAACCGTCTGATCTCAGACGATCCGTTTGGGATCTTACCTGAAAATGACCTCATTATGCTAATTACAGAATTTGCTGAACAAGTTCACCTCCAGGACATAATGTAGTACAGCAGGTCCTCGGTTTATGACGTCCTCGACCTACAGCCTTTCATGGTTACGTTACCATCACCCATAAATTTGTGAAGAAAGTCTTGTTCCATCATTCTGACATACGGCATTTGTAACTTTAACACAAATTCCGCACTGGAACTAGTTGGCGAGTGGAGCGGATGAATACGTCGTCACGCAGCGCTATAAGAGGAAGACGGCTTTGTTTACATTCACAGGTCGTACGCCACATTCGACACCGTGTGCGAGTTCCAACTTATGGTAAAATCGAGTTACGTCGCGGCGTAGGCATGGAATTGTGATGTAAGTGGAGCACCACCTATATTCTGGTTGGAATTTTGGAGCATTGTAGCAAAATTCAGGAGGCTGAGTTGACGCAAAAAGACAAAGGTCCTAAAACTGCAGACACATGCTGTTACCTGCAGGAGCAACGCCACCTGCTGTTTGTATAGTTTAATGGACAGCACCAGCACACACAGACAGACAAACAATCATGGAGTGTGTTCTTGCATAGATTCAGGCATCAAGGTAAGGCAGCATGGTGACGACTGATTGTGACCTCTATGAGAGGCTCTTATTTTGAAATGCTTGGCAGGACCACATAATCTGCTGTGTGGTGTCGCGACTGCTTGTTCTGAATAAAAATAAGTCAATGCTTACTGTGAAATGTCAACAACAACAACAGGTCTCTCATAACAGTGGCCATGGAGACAGAAATGTGTCGGACCACCTGACGAGAAGACACGTTGAAATGATTTAAAACAAGGCGATGCGTTCAGGGTCACCACATCTGTTTTTGTTTGTGATGATGAGGTTGATTGATGTTCTCTCACACACTCTCACTCACACATGCACACACAGCTTAGGGGTTTTGTTAGGGGTCCACAAAAGACACCATGATATATCTGGTCCCCCTGGTGGTGGGAAGCCCTTCGTGGTAGTGCGTCAGGCGGCCGGGGTGCATGAAGGACCAGCCCTTCCTGGGAGACTCCACCTTACAGTCGTACCTCAGGAACTTGCAGCCTCCGCCCTGACACAGTGACAGAACTCAGTTTAGTTTTGATTCTTCTTGAACCATCAGCTGCTGAATGCTTTCATCAGATCAGGAGCCCGTGTACCTCATAGTCGACGCCTTTATTGTTCAAGGCGATGTTGATGGTGAAAGTGGAGGAGTCGTGATGCGGCCGCAGAGACGGCTGCTCATCAGGACGGTAACGCACCACAAAGTTCATGATGGCCTGAGCCTGACGGACACAAGGACAACAAAAAAATCTTTAAATTCAACGAAACACAATCAGTCAATGTTCTTAATTTCCTACTAACTCTGAGAACTCCACTGCACCATGAGGTTTGGATCTGGACCGTACCATGGGGTCTGGACCATACCATGGGGTCTGGACCATACCATGGGGGTCTGGGTCTGGACCATGTCATGGGGTTTGGGTCTGGACCGTGCCATGGGATTTGGGTCTGGACTGTACCTTAGGGTTTGGCCCTGGACTATACTTTGGGGTTTGGGCCTGGACCGTACCTTGGGGTTTGGGTCTGGACCATACCTTGGGGTTTGGGTCTAAACAGTACCTTGGGGATTTGGGTCTGGACCGTACCTTGAGGTTCAGGTCTGGACGGTACCTTGGGGTTTGGGTTTGGGTCTGGTCCGTAACTTGGGGTTTGGGTCTGGACTATACTTTGGGGGTTGGGTCTGGACCGTACCTTGGGGTTTGGGTCTGGACTATATTTTGGGGTTTGGGTCTGGACTGTACCTTGGGGGTTTGGGTCTGGACCGTACCTTGGGGTTTGGGTCTG
The DNA here is from genome assembly GCF_022539595.1 of Amphiprion ocellaris. Taxonomy (NCBI): domain Eukaryota; kingdom Metazoa; phylum Chordata; class Actinopteri; family Pomacentridae; genus Amphiprion; species Amphiprion ocellaris. Next base: position 25,721,467 of record NC_072788.1, on the reverse strand, counting down.
GACCGTACCTTGGGGTAATATCCTGGATACAGTTTTTCGGTGACTGGAGCGATGTACTCTTTGAGAAATTTGAGCCACTCCTTCTCAAAGCCAATCTGGTTCATGTGGATGTCCACAGTCGGGACGTTTTCATAACCGCCGGCCAGTCGCTCGTCCTTAATAACACAAAGAGGACACACAACTTTCAGAACCCAGGACTCACTCTCCACTCATACAGACTATTAGAATGAGTGGTTACCTTGTGTGATCCTCCAGACCACTCGCCATAGTCCTCCATGGTCTCCACCAGATGGTCACACATCTTTTCTGAGAAAGCTGGAAACCAGTAAACATCTGGACAGGGCTGAAAGACACAATATTATGAAACCACAAAGATTTGTTTGTCCTGATCTTAACAGTGAGGTCACAGAAACGCATCGTAATAATATGAAACTTTATGTCGGGTTTTATTACCTGCTCCACGAAGCTCTTCTCATCCTCGAAGATCTTGGAGTAGTTCTCGTGGACATATTTCTCCTTCCAGTCCTGCAAACACAGACATGTTCACCTCAAGCCTCCCTTTCAGTTTACCATGTGCTTGTGTTGGCGTGTTCATGCGTGTTGGTCTGACCATGGGGTTGTCAAAGATCTGCCACATGTCCGGGTGCAGCCTGGACGTGTTGAAGTTGGCCGACGCCACCAAACGACCAAACTCGTCCCGGTTGGACACAAACATGAAGACGCCCTGTGGACATAAAGGTCCATCGTTGAATGAAACTACAACCTCACTGAACACAAGATAAGACAGTTTACGATAAACTACTCTAACCTTCTGAAGCCAGAAACCTGTCGGTGGGTTTGAAAGTCATGCTACCTTTCTGACACACTGGGAGTTCTGATAAGTTTGTCATGTCTAAGATGAATACATATGAATGTGCAGGTGGTTCAGGTGTTGGTTTACCTGGTCTCGGATGCTCCGACAGAACACCATGTCTGGGTCCATCCCATCGTCCACATACAGGCTCACCTGGGACAGTTTGGATCGCAGCATGCTGCCTTTGATCAGGTAAGCCTGAGTGATGTAAGGCACGTTCCACAGACCGCTGCACAAAAAGATTACATTAGAGACATGCATAGAATCCCCAGGTATTATTGAAGTGTCTCGAACCTGAATATCAATGCTTTAATGTGTTAAAAACAGCGGGGTATTGGTGCACCAAATTATCAAAAACTGGGAAATGAATGCACAAAAGCATAAAAAACATGGATAATGCCACACAGAAGTACCAATTACCGGGATAACAATGCATTATAAAGTTGGTTAATAGTGCAATAAATCGTCACAAATTGATATAAATGCACAGAAGCGTCAAAACCTAGATAATACCACTGGACAGAACCAATTATTTGGAAATTAATGCACAAAACTGTCAAAAACCTGTACATAAGAGCAGATAGACAGCGGGGAAATGCACTTTTTATATGGCCCCTCACAGGTGGTCAGCAAACACACCTGAAACCTCACAAGTTTAAAGTCACTTAGAACAAATTTAAGTCACTTCGGACAAGTTTAAGTCATTTTGGACAAGTTTAAGTCACTTCGGACCTGGTGGAACACCCAGGTACTACAGCTGATCTAAAATACACTGACATTTACGACCTTCTTCTTCGTCATATGTTAATAAAAATTTAATCAGTTCCATCATCAACAACAACAAATAATCCATTAATAACTGAAGGGTTTGGAAGCAGAGTGGTCTGACCCACATTCTGTAGTTTCTGAGAAAAATGGCTTCAAAGTTTTGTGTTTTCCAGAAAGGTCTGACATTGGAAGCGCCGCTGTAACGCTATATTTGGGTTGTGGGTTTGTTGGCATTGTTTGTGGGTGAGACCACTCAACTAGCCATGCTTGTGTGTTTTTGCGTGTGCACTCACATCCTCTTGCCCTGTACGATCTCAATGTAGTCCTCAGATCTGGAGTAATATCCTTCAGGACTCAGAGCGCCCCAGAAGTTGCTCCACAGCTTCCCATGTTTGGACAGCATTGGCGCTATCACCGACCTGAGACAGAGAGGGTTTACAATCACTACCAGACACAACCGACCAACAGAAAACACAACACACCAACAGCGAGGGGACCTACTTGTTCTCCTCGATCAGGATCCTCAGAGTGTCAGGGTTCGTTAAAGCCACGTCGGAGTCAATGCTGAAGTAGTAGTCGCACTCTGGATCCTTCTTACAGGCCTCGCTGAAAACACACCAACATGTTAGGGTGGTTTGGAACGCTCATTTTTCCTTTCTAAATCAGTCAGCAGAGTCCAGACAACAAACAGGTCAGAAAATCCCCTTAACTTTCTGCAAACAGTCATCAACTAAGTTTTAGTAACTTTGGACAAGTTTAAAGTCACTTAGGACAAGTTAGACTCACTTTGGACAAAGTTTGAGTCACTTTAGACAAAGTTTTAGTCACTTCGTACAAGCTTAAAGTCACTTAGGACAGGTTTGAGTCACTTTGGACAAGCTTTAGTCATTTTGAACAAATTTAAAGTCACTCTGGACAATTTTGAGTCACGGTGAATAAAGTTTGAGTCACTTTTCACAAGTTTTAGTCACTTTGGACAAGTTTAAAAATCACTTTGGACAAGTTTTAGTCACTTTGGACAAGTTCAAAGTCAATTTGGACAAGCTTAAGTCACTTTGGACATGTTTTACTCACTTTGAACACATTTAAAGTCACTTTGGACAAGTCTTGAGTCACTTTGAACAAGTTCTGAGTCACTTTGGACAAGTTTTGAGTAATTCTGCTTCTAAATCCCATTAAACAGTCTCAGGTTTTAGTTTCGTAATGTTCTAAAGCCTGTCCACTCACACAGCCATGGTTCTGGCCTTGTCCTCCTTCAGGTCCTCCTCTGGTCCGACCAGCAGGGCGTCAGGGAACAGGGCCCGGTATCGCTCCCAGAACTTCTGGATGTGGCGCTCGTGGTACACCACCTGCAGCAGAAGTTATATCAGGTCAGGACAGAACCAAATAGCAGAGGACGTCAGCGTGTCCGGTACCGTACGTTGTTGTGGATGAAGAGGCGGATCCTGTCGGTCGGGTAGTTCAGCGTGGTCAGTCGGTCCAGGAACTCCTCCATGAAGGGCGTGGCGTGTTCGATGAAGACGGCTACGTACACCAGCGGCAGCTCCTCGTCCTGGAGACACAAACACAGGTCAGACATGCTGCTAAACTACACCGGCTGGTTCTGGGTCCAGGTGAGCGGCCGTACAGGTACGTCGGTGAAGAACAGCAGATCATCGTCGCAGATCCCACAGCCGTTCTCGTAGGTCCAGGCCGTGGGGACATAGTTTCCCAGGTAGTTCAGCTGCAGCTGCAGAGACACGAGTCGGTCCGAGTCAGTTACTGATCAGGTTTACACTCAGACATCATCATGTCTTCATCACTTTAAACCAACGTCTTCATCACTTTAAACCAACGTCTTCATCACTTTAAACCAGCCACAACAGAACCTGCTCTGGAATAACCACAGCCAGCTATGACCTTCACTAGGAGGGGTTTCAAGTCATCTGGGACAAAGTTCTAGTCACTTTGAACAAGTCTGAGTCACTTTGGACAAGCATGAGTCACTTTGGACAAGTTTCAAGCCACTGGACATGTTTCTAGTCACTTTGGACAAATTTTTAGTCACTGGACAAGTTGTAGTTGTTTTTGGACAAGTGCTAGTCACATTGGACATGTTTCAAGTAACACTGGACAAAGTTTCAGTCATTTTGGACAAATTTCAAGTCACTTTGGACACATTTTAGTCACTTCGGATAAGCTTTAGTCACTTATGACAAGCTTAAGTCATTTTGGACAAATTTCAAGTCACTCTGGGCAAGTTTAGTCGTTTTGGACAAGTTCTAGTCACTTTGGACAAAGTTTCTAGTCATTTTAGACATTTTCTAATCACTTTGGACAAAGTTTCTAGTCATTCTAGACATTTTCTAGTCACTTTGGACAAAGTTTCTAGTCATTTTAGACATTTCCAAGTCACTTTGGACAACTTTCAAGTCACTTTGGACAAATCTAAGTCACTTTGGACATGTTCTAGTCACTCTGGACAACTTTCAAGCTACTTTGGACAAGTCTGAGTCACTTTAGACAAGTTTAGTCACTTTGAATTGATAATGTGCTGTTTCCATGGAGATACTGAAGTTAAAATGACCCACAGTGAGGAAAAACAAGACAGGAGCTAAAAAGCAGACAGAAACTTCCGCTGGAGTCCAGAGGGATGAAACCTGCAGAACATCAGGAGGTTCTGGGGGTCACATGGTGTTGGCAGGACGCTGTGATTGGCCGGTTACCTTGGTGGGTCCGTTGCCGTGGATGATGACGGGCAGCGTGTCGTAGGCCACGTTCCTCGCTCGGACCTTCGCCCGCTCAAACTTCAGGACCACCTCATCTGTGGGACGGATTCAGGTTAGTCAGGTGTTTGGTTCTGCTGAGGCTGGACATTTATTTAAATTATTAAATAACCTTTAATAATGAACCGATTAGAACATATTCATGTGTTTTCTGGAAATAAACCAACTACAACAACAAACCAGTTAGCTGCTGCTTTTAGACGTTTTAGACTCAACAGAATGTAGAAACATCAATGACGGATTCTGTCTGAGCTCAGTTTGTGTCTCTTTGTGGCCGTTTTGTGTCTCTTTGGTTGTTTTGTGTCTCTTTGTGGCCGTTTTGTGTCTCTTTGGTTGTTTTGTGTCCCTTTGTGGCCGTTTTGTGTGTCTTTGTAGTCATTTTGTGTCTCTTTGTGGCCGTTTTGTGTCTCTTTGAGGTCGTGTTGTGTGTCTTTGTGGCCGTTTTGTGTTTCTTTGTGGCCGTTTCGTGTCTCTATGTGGCCGTTTTGTGTATCTGTGGTCATTTTGTGGTTGTTTTGTGTCTGTTTGTGGTCATTTTGTGTCTCTTTGTGGTCGTGTTGTGTCTCTTTGTGGTTGTTTTGTGTCTCTGTGTTTGTTTTGTGTGTCTTTGTGGTCGTTTTGAGTCTCTTTGTGGTCGTTTTGTGGTTGTTTTGTGTCTCTGTGGTCATTTTGTCTCTGTTTGTGGCCGTTTTGTGTCTCTTTGTGGCCGTTTTGTGTATCTGTGGTCGTTTTGTGGTTGTTTTGTGTCTCTTTGTGGTCATTTTGCGTCTCTTTGTGGTCGTGTTGTGTCTCTTTGTGGTCGTGTTGTGTCTCTTTGTGGTCGTTTTGTGTGTCTTTGTGGTTGTTTTGTGTGTCTTAGTGGTCGTTTTGTGTCTGTTTGTGGCCGTTTTGTGTCTGTTTGTGGCCGTTTTGTGTCTCTATGTGGCCGTTTTGTGTATCTGTGGTCGTTTTGTGGTTGTTTTGTGTCTGTTTGTGGTCATTTTGTGTCTCTTTGTGGTCGTGTTGTGTCTCTTTGTGGTTGTTTTGTGTCTCTTTGTGTTTGTTTTGTGTGTCTTTGTGGTCGTTTTGAGTCTCTTTGTGGTCGTTTTGTGGTTGTTTTGTGTCTCTGTGGTCATTTTGTCTCTGTTTGTGGCCGTTTTGTGTCTCTTTGTGGCCGTTTTGTGTATCTGTGGTCGTTTTGTGGTTGTTTTGTGTCTCTTTGTGGTCATTTTGCGTCTCTTTGTGGTCATGTTGTGTCTCTTTGTGGTCGTGTTGTGTCTCTTTGTGGTCGTTTTGTGTGTCTTAGTGGTCGTTTTGTGTCTGTTTGTGGCTGTTTTGTGCCTCTTTGTGGTCGTTTTGTGTCCATGATGTGTCATTAAGTAGTTAGGAGTGCAGATGTAAACTTCCCACAGCCACCTCTTTAGTTGCCTCTGTCAGTCCGTCTAAAAAACTTTGATCACATCTGATGAAGATGAGCAGCAGTGAGAACCTGAAACACTCGACTTTATGGACTAATTACCAGAGCTACAGACTCACCAACAGCTCCGTTCAGGTTCTGGAAGATTCTGGAGCGATGATCCAGAGTTATATTGAACTTGGTCTGAGGAGACAAACCACATCATCTTTTAACATCAGTCTGAAGGTTGAGACCCACTGTGGAGGTTTTCATGGACTGTGTGATGTGGTTTACCCTCTGCGTCTTGTCCAGGAAGATCCTGGTGTAGAACAGCTGGTCGTCGTCGTTGTCTTTGTACTTCCACTGCTGGACGATGGCGCTGAGGTCCGCAGCGAAGCCGATGAACCCTGAAGACACAAAACATCACCTCAGCTGCTGGGTTCATCTCCAGTAAAAACACGTCCAATAAACCCATGTGTTTGAGGTCTCTTACCTCCGGAGTTCAGGTAGCGTTTCCCAGAATGCACTTCGGGGTATTTGGAGGCCAGGCGCTGGTCGGGCCAGCAGAAACCTTCAGCTGAGAAAACCACCTGGTGACCGAGTCGGGAGAACTTGGAGAGCAGCTCCTCGGGTCCGGACGCAAAGATCACGTCGTAACTGTTGGAAAACAGAAGTGTGAAGGTTTCAGGTCTGAACGTGACCCAACAGAATCACGAGTGGAAGAACCAACAAGTCAGAGGGAGGACCTCCTGTAGTTGACAGGTTTCAAGTCCTTACAAAGACACTCACTGTGGACAGGTTTCAAGTCCTTACAGACAAGAGTAGAGTCGTTTTGGACAAATTAGTCTTTGAGAACAAGCTTTGAGCCATTTTGAACCAGTTTCGAATCATTTTGTACATGTTGGAGCCATTTTTGACAAATTAGTCTTGTGAACAAGTTTCAAATAGTTTTGGACAAGCGTTGAGTCATTCTGAATAGATTTTGAGTCATTTTGGACACACTTTGAGTCCTTACAGACAAATATGAATTCCTGTGGACACGTTTGAATAATTTTTGTACGAATTTAGTTTTTGTGGACAGGTTTAAGTTGTTTTGGACAAATGAGTCATTCTGGACATGTTTCAAGTAATTTTAGACACGTTTTGAGTCACTTTAGACATGTTTCAAGTCATTTTGAACAGATTCTGAGTAACTTTGGACAAGTTTTGAGTCCCTTTGGACAAGTTTTGAGTCCTTTCAGACAAGTTTAGTTAAGTTTTAAAATAATACGTCTTTGTAAACAAGTTTCAAGTCATTTTGAACAGATTCTGAGTCATTTTAGACAAATATGAATTCCTGTGGATACCATTGAATCACTTTTGTACGAATTTAGTTTTTGTCGACAGGTTTGAGTCATTTTGGACAAATTCGTCACTTTAGACAAGTTTTGGGTGCTTTTAGACAAGTTTTTTGTCATAAAAAAGTGTTAGTAAAGAAGTTTCAAGTCTTTTTGAACAGATTCTGAGTAACTCTGGACAAGTTTCCAGTCACTTTAGACAATTTTGAATCCTTTTAGACAAATTCAAGTCATTTTTGACAAATAAGTCTTAGTAAACAACTTTCAAGTAATTTTGGACACTTTTTGAGTCACTCAAAGTGTGTCAGAAATTGTCCAGTTCAGATCAGTTTTCTGGTGTGTGTTATTTATCAGACAGATTCCAGTTTGTTCATGTTAAAGAGGATTCTTCCACCAGAGTTAGTTATGGAGTTCCTCAGGGTTCTGTGGTAGAATCAGTATGATTTACTTTGTACATTCTCCCCTGTATAAATGCCCGTCGTTATGCACATGACACGCAGCTATATTTATCTATGAAGACTCAACAGAATGCAGAATCACCGATTCATTTGACATCAGTTAGTTTGGAGTCAATTTGATTCTGTCTGAACTCAGTGTTTCTTTGTGGTTGTTTTGTGTCTCTTTGTGGTTGTTTGCATCTCTTTTTGGTTAGTTTGTGTCTCTTTGTGGTTGTCTTGTGTCTCTTTGTGGTAGTTTGTGTCTCTGTGGTTAGTTTGTGTCTCTTTGTGGTTGTCTTGTGTCTTTTTATGGTCATTTTGTGTCTCTGAGATCGTTGTGTGTCTCTTTGTGACGGTTTTAGGTCTCTTTATGGCTGTTTTGTGTCTGTTTGTGGTCGTTTTGTGTCCATAAAATGTCACTAAGTAGATAAGAGTGCAGATACAAACTTCCCAGTCCCCTTAGACAGTATTATTGGGAAACACTATATAAATGTCCGTTGTTATGCAGATGACACCCAGTTCTATTTATCTATGGAACCAAATGGAACCCGTCAGTTGGTCAAACTCCAACATGTCTTAAGGACGTAAAGGCCTGGATGACCTGGAACTTTGTTCATTTAAATCCAGACAAACTGAGGTTCTTGTATTTGAAACACACTATCTAACCAGATAGTTCCTCTAGATGGCGCTGCCTCCAGTTCTACTGTAAAGAACCTCGGAGTTCTCTCTGACCAGGATCTGTCCTTCAGCATAGAAAACCAGTCTGTAGGACAGCTTTCTATCATCTACATACTATTGTAAAAATCAGGAACATCTGGTCTCAGAGTGATGCTGAGGAACTAGTCCATGCATTTAGAACTTCTAGGCTGGACTACTGTAGTTCCTGATGATCAGGGGGTCCCAATAATTCTCTGAAAAACATCCAGCTGATCCTAAATGCTGCAGCCAGAGTTCTGACTGTCTGAGGTCTGACAGGAACCAGGAACAAAGATCAGAGTTCTCCTATTAGCTTCTTTCCATTGACTCCCTGTAAAATCCAGGATAGAATTTAAAATCCTTCTTCTAACGTCTAAACTCTTAATGAGCAGCTCCATCATATCTTAAAGTACCTTCTTTCTGAGTCACTTTGGACAAGTTCTGAGTCATTTTGAACCAGTTTCGAATCGTTTTGGATGTGTTTGGACACATTTTGATTCACTTCAGACAAGTTTCAAGTAATTTTGAACAAGTTCTGAGTGCTTCTTGACAAATTAGTCTTTGTGAACAAGTTTCCAGTCATTCTGAACAGATTTTGAGTCACTTTGGACATCTTTTGAGTAGTTTTAGACAAGTTTTGAGTAATTTTGTGCAAATTAGTTTTGAGTCCTTATAGACAAGTGTGAGTCATTTCTGACAAATTAGTCTTGTGAACAAGTTTTAAATAGTTTTGAACAAGTTCCGAGTCATTTTGATCAGATTTTCAGTCACTTTGGACAAGTTCTGAGTCTCTTTGGACAGGACAGGAGTCATTTTGAACAAGTTTTGAGCATTTTGAACCAGTTTCAAATCATTTTGGACGTGCTTTGAGTCATTTTAGACAAGTTTTAAGTCCTTCTAGACAACTTTGAGTCACTTTAGACAAGTTTTGAGTCATTTTGGACAGGACCGTTTGGATAAATGTCAAACCATTTAGTTATTTTCAACATGTTTGCATGATTTTGACAAATGCAGACATTCTGTCATTTAGACATGTTTTGAATGATTTTAGACAAATATGAATTCCTGTGGACATGTTTCAATCACTTTGTACGAATTTAGTTTGTGTGGACACGTTTGAGTCGTTTTGGTGTGTATTTTTGTCCCTGGGTTTAGTCTCTCAGGCTCCAGCGGCTGCTCCGAGCTCTTGTTTTAGATTTTAATTTGCGACAGGTGAGCAGATCTCAGGTGTTGTTAGCAGAGATGCTAACAGCAGCACAATAAGTGGATTCATGTCCTCCACAGGTGAAACCAAACCTCTGTCCTCTGGTGTGAAGTAGAACAGGAGAGTCGGGTTTCTCACCCAACAAAGGGTTTTAAAGAACAGCAGATCAAGAGAAGCAGAAACCAAAGACAGGTGGGACAGAAGGGAAAGCGTTACCTGTCGGCTAACATAATAACTCAACAAACCTGTCCACCACAAGAGGACAGGAAACTGTCCAAACCACTGGAAATGTGCTGACAATCACTGAATCCCTGACCAAAACAACAGGAAACTCCGTCAATGCGGAAAATTTTGACCAGAATTAATCTCAAAACATTTATCCAATGTAATAAAAAAACCTGTCTGCCAGGACAACATCTGGTTCAAAATGTCAGAAAACGTGTCTAAAATTACTGGAAACTGTCCAACATGACAGAAAACCGGCTACAGTCAACTCGACTGTCAGAATGACAGAAAACTCATTTAAAAACACAAAAACCTCTAAAAATGCCAGAAAATCTTGTCCAAAGTTACAGAAACTTGTTCCAAGACATCGAACAATGTGACAGACACAGGTGAGGTGAGGTCATTTAAGGTCAGGACAGGTGAGGACAGGTCAGGTTAGGACAGGTGACATGAGGTCAGGACAGGCGAGGCGAGGTCAGGACAGGTGAGGTGAGGTCAGGTCAGGTGAGGTTATCTAAGGTGAGGTTACCTGTCCACGAACATGACGACCAGGTCCTTGTTGTCTGAGTGTTTGAGCAGCTCCTTCTTCAGCCATCGGACCTTCTGACCTCCACCAACTGTCCGTGCAACGTCTCCTCCCTTCCAGTCCTCCCCCAGACCCAGCACCTGGAGGACACGCCCTCATCATCATCATCCTCACCATCACCATCACCATCATCTTCATCTCCCTCCTCTTCCTCACCTTCACCGTATAGTTGAATTCTCTCGCTGTCCTCATGAAGCGCTGGAATCCATCCGTCTCCTCGGTTGCCGCGGTGATCACCAGCAGGTTTTCTACAAACATGATTGGTCGGTGATGAAGTACAGCTCAGTAAAAGTACCGTGGTACTAAAAGTAAAAGTACTGTGGTACTAAAAGTAAAAGTACTGTGACTCTATAATAAACAGGTTTACATCATTACGGACAGTTTTTATTTAATTCATGGTTTTATATTTATGTTTCTGAAATCAGAAACACACTAAAACACTTTCAAGTCCTTTCAGATCATTCTGGACAAACTAAAACATTTCTGACATGTTTTTGTTGTGTTCGACAAAATATTAAAAAGATACTGATCAGGCTGAAGTGATACTTTGATCTGACTTCAGATCATTCTGGACTGGTTTTCTGCTCACGTTGCTCTAAACTTTTATGCATTTTGGGAAAAAATGGAGCCATTAAGGGCAAAGTTTGAGAATTTTTGAACAGATTTTTAAAATCAGTTTGGAAAAATTTTTAGTAGAGATGGAAAAAACAACATCAGTTTAGGCAAACTGAGAAACACTGAACAAGTTTCAGGGCATTTTAGAATCATTATGAACAAATTTGGTAGCATTAAGGATGATTTGTCACGTTGGACACACTTTTTAGGATTCAGGACAAATTTTCTATCACGTTGCTCAAAATTTGAGCCATTTTAAACAAATTGAAAACACTTTAAGTTCATTTTAGACACATTTTAAAACACTACGTTCATTTTAGACACATTTAAAACACTACATTCATTTTGGACACATTTTAAAACACTTTAAGTTCATTTCAGACACATTTTAAAACACGTGAGTCATTTTGTTCCGTCTCCAGTAAAGACTTCCCTTTGCGAACGTTGAGGTTTGTGCTTCTGCAGCAGGAAACAAGTCTGAGCGTGACGAGGAGCTCCAGGTTGAACTCTCTCAGGTCGTTCAAACTCTCAGCTCGTTTAAACTCTCAGCTCGTTCAAACTCTCTGCTTCCCTGCAGGCTTTCGAGGAATCTGCAGTGGAATTCCTGAGAAGGTTCACGGAGGAGGGAAGGGAGAGGTTCAGGGACAGAAGGCCGGTTGTTTAATTTTCCCCAAATATCTGCAGGATCCCCATCCCCCGGCAAACACCGAGATGTGTTCAGGGGACGCAAGAATTCCAGCTTTCAGACTCATTATGAGTCTCTTTGGACAAATTTATGTCACTTTGGACTCAATTGGAGCAAAGTTTTTCAGTTGTTTTATACAATTTTGAGCCCTTTTAGAAGAATTTCATCACATTTAGGACTGAAGCGATTCCTCGAGTGATTTGGTTACTAAAATACCTCCAGGCTGGGTTTATCCATTGGAATTTGTCTCATTTTTCTCGTTTCTCGTCTCATTTTTGTTATTTTGTGTCTTGTTTTTGTCGTTTTGTGTCTCATTTTTGTTGTTTAGCATCTTTTTCCTGCCATTTTGTGTTTTGTTTTTGTCATTTTGTTTCATTTTTTATGTTTTTTGTCTTATTTTTGCCATTCTGTCTCATTTTTGTCATTTCGTGTCTCATTTTTGTCATTTTTTGTCTGACTTTCTCAGGTTGAACAAATTTTTGAGTCATTCTGGATCGATCTGTTCCATTCTACTTTACATAAAATCTGTGAAATATTAATACTTATGTCAGTATTTCCATTTATATAAGAATCTGTGCGGCATTACTGGCAGAATGTTGTTAGTAAACCAACAATTCATCACCTGAGAACCTTCATTTACTCTCCCTGGTGGAAGAAAAGAGAATCAGTTGGGTTGAAAGTCAATGGAAGCTTCAGATTTAACACCATTTCAGATTAATTTAACGCTGTGATAGATTAATTTGATGTCATTTCAGACCAATTTAAAGCCATTTTAGATTAAATGAACACCATTTCAGATTAATTTAAAGCATTTTAGATTAAATTGGTGCCATTAAAGACTAATTCAACACCATTTTAGAGCAATTAAAGCCATTTTTTGATTAAATTAACACCATTATAGACTAATTTAACAATTTCAGACTAACTTAACGCTCTTATAGACTCCTTTAAAGCCATTTCAGGCTAATTTAACGCCATTATAGACCAATTTAAAGTCATTTTTGATTAAGTTAACACCATTATAGACTAATTTAACACCATTTCAGACTAATTTATCGCAATTATAGACTCATTTGAAGCCCTTTCAGACTAATTTAAAGCATTTTAGACTAATTTAAAGTAACTTTAGTCTAATTTAGTCACAGTGGACAAGTTTGAGTTATTCTGGACGGATTTATTGGCACGTTTCAAGTCCTTTAGACCATTATTGAGCCTTTTTAGTCTCATTGGAAACTAATTTCTTTTTGGACACGTTTTAGTAATTTTTGGACAAAGTTAGCTTCACTCTCAGTCTTCAGCTGCTAATAATTAGCTCCGGGGCTAATTTATAAAGTTATAAGTGAGGCTGACAACAGTTAGAATCACAGTTAAAGCTCCGTAAACTCTCAGCCGGTTCATGTTTCTGGGTTTCTGTCGCCGATAGAAGAAGCTGGAGTAAAATAAACTGGTTAGCAACAGTTAGCTCCGGGATGCTACAGCGGGTCACGGCGGTCCGCCTGGGCGGAAACAGGACCCTGCGGGGCGGCCTTACCTGGAGACAGCCTCCGCTTCTCGGCCGACGTGGAGCTCTGGAAGAAGGCGAGAGCCGCGAGGCAGAGGATCCGCCAGGAGGACATTCTGCTGCCGCTGAAACCCGTTAAATGCTCCGTTCAAACCGACACTTCACCGTAGCTCTCCTCCGCCTCCAGTATCGCGATACGTCCCGAGTTTTCCCGACGGGATAAATTCATGTCAACAGAGCCCGCAAAATGTCCCCGGCTCTATGGGGGCGTGTCCATCCAATCAGAGGCGTGACCGCTTCGACTGACGGGATCGCCGAGCAATCAGCGCCCCGGAACTGCTCCTAAACAGCCAATCAGAGGCCGACAAATGGAAACGAGGACGACGGGATTTTTTTTTTCTGCAGAAAGTTCATGAAAATGGGAAAAGTGAGCGTTTGCCACGTCTGAAGCATTCCAGGAGAGAGGGGGAGAGAAACAGTCACTGTTAGTGAGCAGAAACCCAAAATAAACACGGACACCTGACGAATTTAATGCTGCATCTACACAGAAAACACTTTATGTTGTTAAATCTACAGCTGGTGAAGAAATCACACAATAACTAAATATTCTGCTGCTCATTACCTGGAATTTATCATGGAATTGAAAAAAAGGAAATGTGTGGTAATCAACACCGAAATATGAATAAGCTGGATATTAACACGATAAAACATCAAAAATCTGGTTATTAATGCACCAAAACATTAAAAATCTGGTTTTTAATCCACCAAAATATCTAAAACCTGAATATTAAAACACCAGAACATCAAAAACTTGAAAATTAACACACCAAAGCATCAAGAATCTGTTTATTAAAGCACAAAAATACATAAAACCTGGATATTAAAACACCAAAAACATCAGAAATCTGGTTATTAATGCATACAAACGTCAAAAATATGGCTATTAAAACACTGAAACGTGAAAATCCTGAAAATGAAAACACCAAAGTCTCTAAAACCTGAATATAAAACACCCAAAACATTGAAAACATGGATATTAAAAAACTAAAACACCTAAAACTTGGATGTTAAAAGACTAAAACATCTAAAACTTGGATATTAAAACACTTAAATCTCTCAAATCTGAATAATAAAACATCAAAATATCCAAAAACATTCTGAAATATGTGATTATTGGTTCATCTATGGTGTAAAAATAAAAAATTGATCAAAAATTGCAAATATTTTACTTAAAGAGTTGAAAAAACATCTGTACAAACAAAAACGGTGACAGAAAAACACATGATAAAACGTTTTAAATTTTATCACACTGAAAATCAGTAAAAATGATTTGAAAAACAGCAAATTTTAGTAAAAATAATGATATTTTAATCAGATTTAAATACAGTTAGTGGCGTAATTCAACAGCTACTGTTTATAAAACTCAGATTATTGATGTGAACACTGTTAGCAGTTTTACTTAACATATAAATTAATGTTTTTTCTGTGATTTTTAGGTATTAGAGTAAATCTGTGAGAAAAAAAATAAATTCTTATAAAAAATAAAAATCAGTGAATAATGCTCCTACTGTTATAATAAAAACATGATGAATTTCTGTATCTTCAACATTTCATTTAAACCCTGAACCACAACATTATATCTTTTAATTTAAATGTTTATAAACAGACAATAATTAATATCAGTGCTAAAATCCGTTTATTTTAGATTTATTTACCTCTACAAGCCCCGCCCCCACTTCCGCCCCTCGTTACCATAGTAACGTGTCAACATCACACCGGACTGTCTCCCCGCCGTAGACCCGGACTGAACCGTACCGAACCGGACCGTCTCTCCGCGGTAGAAAAGGACCGAACCGAACTGAACCGGACTGAACCGGACCGAACCGGACATGGACAGACCCAGGTTCTTCACTCCCTCCGAGGTGGCGGCTCATAACACCGCAGCCGACCTCTGGGTGTCTTTTCTGGGCAAAGTGTTCGACCTGAGCCCGCTGATGGACCGGCACGGAGGTGAGAGAACCGGACAGAACCGGGTAGAACCGGACAGAACCGGAACCTGTTTAATTAGGATTCATTAATATTACCTGAAGGGAAGCTGCAGCTTTAGATGTTTTCAGACAACAGCTATTCTTTTACACACCGATTCAGTCTAAAAACACTGAAAGAAATATTATAATTCATATATAAATATTATACTTTACATACAAATGTTCTAATTTATATATTAAAATGTCTATATATATATGAATATAATAATTTGTAATTAAAATATTATAGTTTATGTATAGATATGTATATTTATTTCTAAACATTATAGAATTAATATATAAATATTAGAATTTATATATTAATGCTATAATTTAAAAATTATAATTTATTATTAAAATATTAGAATTTATATATAAATTTAAATATTTTTAATTATATATACATATATAAATAGACATCCATCCATCCATTATCTATACACCGCTTAATCCTCACTAGGGTCATGGGGGGGCTGGAGTCTATCCCAGCTGACTCAGGTGAAGGCAGGGGACACCCTAGACAGGTCACCAGTCTGTCACAGGGCTACATACAGAGACAAACAAGCACTCTCACATTCACACCTACGGGCAATTTAGAGTAATCAATTAACCTCAGCATATTTTTTTTTGGACTGTGGGAGGAAGCCGGAGTACCCGGAGAGAACCCACACATGCACAGGGAGAACATGCAAACTCCATGCAGAAAGATCCCGGGAAAGCCGGGACGTGAACCAGGGACCTTCTTGCTGCAAGGCGAAAGTGCTAACCACTACGCCACTGTACAGCCCATATATAAATAGACATTGTATATATAATTATGCATGTCTATTTACATACAAATATTACAATGTATAATTTAAATATTATAATTTATGTATTATAGATATATTTATACATAAATATATCTAATTATATATGTGTGTTTAGATAGATAGATAGATAGATAGATAGATAGATAGATAGATAGATAGATAGATAGATAGATAGATAGATAGATAGATAGATGATAACTGACATATTTATGTATAGAAATGTTTATTATATGTAGAAATATGTCTATTTATATATAAATAGACAATAGAAACTGAAGAAATCAGTTTCTTGTCAGTTGCTCTTACAGGACAATAATAATAGTCGTCTTTATTAATTAATAACTGGAACATAAACACACGTTATCAAGCTGATTACATTTAAAAATCAATGTATTCATCATATTCAAACTGATTGTTTTAGGTGTTATGAGTTTAATTTACACTAATTATGGAAGACAGATCCTTTAATAAAGTATTTCTTTATTCTTTAAATTAATTTTGGTCTAAATCCTCATATTTATTTATTTATTTTTTACACAAATCGACAATTTTTTTTAAAAATTAGTTGCTCCACTTATGTTTTCTTCAGTAGTTTTTGTTTTTTCTGTAAGAAATTCATCATTTCAACAACAAACTGTAATTTATTCTGTTATTTATGCTGCAGTTGTGTTTGTTTCCTGGTTCCACCTGGTAAAATGTGAATATATTCTCTGTGTCTTTATTAATCATGACGGTAAACTCAAATCTAAACTGTTTGCTGGACAAAACTAGAAGGTCAGAAAATGTGGATTAAAATGTGTTGTTTCTTCCAGAGATCTGCTGTCCTGAAGGAGGACATAAATATGAGACAGTGATGGTGTTGATGTTCTAAACGCTGCTGTCTGTCTGCAGGAGACGTTCTGATGCTGCCCATCATGGAGGCTGCTGGGAAGGACATTAGCTACTGGTTCGACCCCGAGACCAAAGACGTGAGCGCTAACAAACTACTGTCCTCAGAAAACTACAAACATCAAGGAAAACCACAGTGAAATTAATCAAAGAAGTTACTGTGAAGTTAAAATACCGGGATAGTGAGACTTCAAAAGTCAAAAACCTGGTTAGGAAGACACCAAAACATCAGAAACATGTAAAACCTGCACATTAAAACACTAAAAGATGTAAAACCTGGACATTAAAACACTAAAAGATGTAAAAGCGTGTTCTAAACACCCTGTCCTGTTGACCTGTGATAAATGAATCTGGACCTGAACCCTCAGATCCGGACCTACGTGGACCTCCAGACCTGCTGTCAGAGGTACTACACCCCCAGGGGGCGCTTCCTCCACGTTCCCCCCGCCGGCCCTCGCTCCGACTGGGCCAGCGACTTCGGAGAGCCCTGGTGGAAGGACCAGAGCTACCAGGTGGGGCTGCTGTCCTCCAAGACCAGGTGGATCCGGATCATCAACACGCTGACATCCCAGGAGCAGCGGCTGGAGGTGAGCTGGAGGACAGGTGCACTCTGGGTAACGCAGTCCACTGGTGTCCTCCAATAGGACGCCAGTCATGTTGTCATGTCTCATCATGTCATGTCGTGTCATCTCGTATTGTATAATGTCATGTCATGTTGTGTCATGTCATGTCGTATCATGTCATGCCGTATCATGTCATGCCATATCATGTCATATCATGTCGTATCATGTCATGTCATATCATGTCATGTCGTATCATGTCATGTCATCTCGTATCGTATAATGTCATATCATGTCATGCCGTATTGTATAATGTCATGTCATATCATGTCATGTCGTATCGTCATGCCATGTCATGTCATATCATGTCATATCATGTCGTATCATGTCATGTCATATCATGTCATGTCGTATCATGTCATGTCATCTCGTATCGTATGCCATATCATGTCATCTCGTATTGTATAATGTCATGTCATATCATGTCATGTCATCTCGTATCGTATAATGTCATATCATGTCATGCCATGTCATATCATGTCGTATCATATGTCATGTCATGTCGCATCATTTCATGTCGTATCATGTCATGACATTGTGCCATTGTGTCGTGTCATGTTGTTGAGTTGTCGTCTTATATCCCGTCGTGTCGTGTCGTCAGGTGTGCAGTGAGGAGACCCTGGAGGAGATCCGACAGCGTTACCTGCGCTACAACGCTCACGCTCACAGCTACACCTGGAAACACAACGGAGAGGTTCTGGACCTGAACCTTACACTGGAGGAAAACAACGTTCTGGATGAGGACGTGGAGCTGGAGGAGCTGAGGCTGGACCGAGACATGTTCACGCCCGCTCTGCTGCTTTACTTCAGTGATGACCTCACAGAGGGATGATGTCATCACTAGTTACAGATAAACAATGAGCTCGATCAGTCGGATGCCTGGGCTCCGTTTTTGGTCTCAACCAGAGATCAGCTGGTCTACAACATGAGATGGAAAGATTCCATCTGAAGCACAAACTACAGAATCAACAACAATAGGACAGATACGACACACAAAACCAACGAAATGAAACACACATGACCAGAATGAGACAAAAATGACCAATAAAGCAGGAAATGACACACAAAAATAAAAGATGTAGAGTGATTTATAAACATGTATGACGTATTATCAGGAATGTTTCTACATTTATGACTCGTTCACTTATTGTTCACTTATCAGGCTGTCAGTTGTTGCACAGAGCTAAAAAAGAAAAACACTACTGGCCACAAATAGAGATATCTGACCTTAAAATAACACAACCACAGAGAGACACAAAACAACCACAAAGAGGCACAACGCAACCTCAAAGAGACACAACACAACCACAAAAAGACACAAAACAACCACAAAGAGACACAAAGCAACCACAGAGAGACACAACACAACCACAAAGAGACACAAAACAACCACAAAAAGACACAAAACAACCACAAAGAGACACAAACAGACACACACCTAACACTACTCTGACAAACAGCTGGACGGTAAACGTTGTGTTGATGTTAAAACTCTCCACACTGAACTTCAGACACACAAACACACAGCGGGACACTCGGTGTTTTCCAGTTCAAAGTGCGTTTGGAGGCCGACGACCTGCGGCTCTGTTTGGACAGTTGACGGTCTGCGAGAAGACGGAGCGGAGACATCGCCATGACGACTGAGTACCATGACGACGTGGAGGACGACAGCAGCTCCTTCTGGAACAAAGGTACCCGAACACACCTGGACACCAGAACCAGGAAGCAGCTCACCGTGACCTCACACCACCTGTCTGTCTGTTGTCCGTCTGTCCGTCAGAGCCTCGGCCCGTCGCCCTGTCCGTCCACGGATACAGACGCTGGATGTTTCCGGCTGCCGCGGCGACGCTCGTCCTCGTCCTGATTATCGCCATGGCGGCCAGCAGTGAGTGGACTCAGGCTTCACTGAGGTTTCATGACTTTAGGGACCGCTGAGGGTCGACATGTTGGACCTGGAACTGGACCAACATGAAATCTGATGAATCACAATATTTTAATGTGGAGAAACGTTCCTGTATGACCAAAACTGACTAAAATTACTGAAACATTCTCCAAAACCATCTGAAGTAAGTCCAATGTTAATACAAATTTGCCTAAAATGACTCCAGATCCACCCAGTTTGACACTAGATTAACTCCATATTGACTCCAGATTAACTCTAGATTATCTCTAGATTGACTTCAGATTGACTCCAGATTGATTCCAGATTAACTCCAGATTGAATCCAGATTGATTCCAGATTGACTCCAGATTGACTCTAGGTTGAATCCAGATTGACTCCAGATTGACCCCAGATTGACTCCAGATTGGTCCAAATGATGCAGATTTGGTCTAAAAGCCTCCAGATAAGAACAATGTGACAATTTTTTTTCCATTGTGACCAAAATTACTCGCTGATGAAAAATGATTCAATAGTTTTCTAATGTGACCAAAAACTTTTCCAAACGATGTAAAGTGATGAGTCCAAATGACCTGACATTTATTTTACGATGTCATGAAAACCTGTTCTGTGGTTTTGGCAGCTGGCAGTGAAAACTACCTGAGGACTCTGATATTTAATAGCAGTTAATTATTAAACATCTGCAGTTCTGAGTTTTAAACTGAAAATGTGAGACATATATGGGTTGTACTGACTGACAGTGTTGCTGTATCTGAAACATCACGTTAACGGTCAGATATCTGATGTGTGCAGACAACAAGACATCAAACTGACTATGGTCCGTGGAGAAATGTGTCTCCAATCAGGAAATAGTCTGATCCACAGTAGACCGCCACCTACATACACAGGAAATAGCCTTATCTACAACGTACCATCACCTACATACACCAGCAAATAGTCTAATCTATGATGTACCATCACCTACATACACCGTCACCTACATATAGCAAGAAATAGTCTGTTGCCCATATAATAGTCTAATCCACAGTGGACAGTACATACACCAGCAAATAGTCTTATTCACGACGTACCGTCACCTACATACACAGGAAATAGCCTCATCCATTGTGGATCATCACCGATATACACTAGGAAATAGCCTGATCCACAGTAGATTATCACCTATAGCAAGAAATAGTTTTTTGCCCATATACATCATGAAATAGTCTAATCCACAGCAGACAGTCACCTACATACACCAGCAAATAGTCTGATCCATGGTGGACTATCACCTACACACCAGGAAATACTCTGTTGCCCATATGAATCAAGAAATAATCTAATCCACAGTGGACCCTCACCTACATATAACGGGAAATAGTCTTATCCATGACAGACGTCACCGATATATACCAGTAAATTCCAGGAATACATACACCAGGAAACAGTCTGATC
Source organism: Amphiprion ocellaris (assembly GCF_022539595.1). NCBI lineage: Eukaryota > Metazoa > Chordata > Actinopteri > Pomacentridae > Amphiprion > Amphiprion ocellaris. The sequence goes on along the minus strand of NC_072788.1, from coordinate 25,700,739 downwards.
CATGATGGACTGTCACGTACATACACCAGTAAATAGTCCCCCCCATGCCCCAGTGATCTGTACTCTTGTTAATCCTCAGGACTTAGTGATCTTTGTTGTATTTTCTGATACTGGGATCCATGAAGTAATAAACATCAGTGAGACTCACCTTCACCTGTTCCTCATCACCTGAACACACCTGCAGCACCATCCAGTCCACGTGTCCCGTGTGAAACATGACATTCTCAGTCAGATATCTGGTGTTTTTCAGACGCCAGGACGTCGAGCCGACTGTGGTCTGTGGAGAAAAGTGTCTCCAACCTGAGTGAATCTCTGAGCGACGCCCAGCAGCTCACCAAAGGTACCAGAACTTTCCTGTCAGCTCTGAACTCTGCCAGCTCTAACCTGTCCTCGCTCTGCTCCAGATGCAGCTAAAGACGTCCAGCGGCTCAAGTTTGCTGTGGAGAGCAACAAGGACCAGCTGACGTCGGGTAAGAACTTCTGCAGAAACACTGAGCTGCCCCACTGTTCATGACTCACCATCCATCTGTTTGTTCCTTCAGTATCGGAGGCTTTGAAGCAGCTTTCAGCCCTCGACTCCATCAAGAGGACGGTGGCAGCGCTCAAATGTTCCCTCGAACGCTTCATCAACAACGGTAAACTCTTCTCAGACTTTTAGAACAGCAGATCCAGAACAAGGTTTTGGGTTTGAACACACAGACTGAAGATGTTTGGACCTTCAGCAGCACCATCTGCTGGTTCACTGTTTGAAGCTTCTCCGTCTGAAGTTCTTGACTCCTCCCAACTCCCAGATGATCAGTGGAGCTGAGGCAGGTCATGGATCCTATGATAGCACCCATCAAACCAGCGTGAAACTAATCTTAAACCAGTCTAACCAGTCTAACACCAGCCTAAACAAAGTCCTAGATCAAGTCCATGACCAGTTCCAACCAAGTCCCAAAACTAAAAACTAAATCAAAGTCTGTAAACTTGAGGGACTTTCAGACCTTGTGGTCCAAGATTTTCTGGTTCTTCCCCAACGGTCCACAGTCTAAAAACGTTCTGTTTTATGAAGAAATGTCCTCATTTAGCCAAAACTTTCTCACCTCCTGAAAACATTTAATAGTATGATTGTCTAAAAGGTTCTGGGATGTCCACGTGTCCACCAAGTGTCCTCAGCTTCCAAATAAGTCCAGACTCTGAGTTCTAGCTCTGATTTCAGTCTTTGGAAAGGCAGAAGAACCAGAAGATTGTCTGATTGTCTCCTGTCCGTCTGTCCATCTGTCTCAGGGTCAACGGCGGACGGCTGCTGTCCTCTGGGTTGGGACGCCTTCAGCTCCAACTGTTACCTCTTCAGCAAGGATGCTTTGTCGTGGGACGATGCCAGAGACTGGTGCAACGGACACGAGTCCCACCTGGCCATCCTCCTGACCGACGAGGAGTGGGTGAGTCCATCCGTCCGTCGTCTGTCTGTCTCAGCTGTTTGGACAACATCCATCTACTGTAAACACAGAGCGGTTAACCGTCTGTCTGTCTGTCTGTCTGTCCACCAGGACTTTGTGACCCGTCACACCTCAGGCAGCTTCTACTGGATCGGTCTGACCGATGAGAGGACGGGGAAGTGGGAGTGGGTCAACCAGACGCCCTACGTGATGAACCGGAGGTGAGCCATTCGTTAGAAAACCCAGCAATCTAAAGTTTCCTTTAGCAGCAGTCAGCAAAGGTGAGAAGGAACAAGAAAACCTCCATTAGACCAGAACCAGGCTCAGGGAAGGCAGATATCTGCCTCGACCGGTTGGGGTGAGGGTGGAGATATCAGATGGAGAACAAACAGAACAATGAACATTTAGGAGGTCAGTGAGAACAGAAGCTGTAGATCAGAGACATGAAGATCCAGATCCAGAGAACAAACACAAACATCATGACTCACTGAGATCTAAAACCACTTCCTGATGGTCCCAGCTGGTCAAAGGAAACCCTCAGCCTGAAGCTGCTCTGATAGTCCAGAATGTTCCACGTGGTGAATCTCCAGGATTCAGCTGCTGGTCAGATCCAGCCCCAGCAGACTGAACCCCCTCCAGCCTCTCATGGGTCACCGCGTCTTTGTGTAGAAGGGGACCAGGGAGTCCAGTTAGCTTCTTGGCCTTCTCAGGTATCTCCTCTTTGGGAATCTCCATGACTAGACCATCCTCCCAACCTCCTTATCACCTTCAGGCCCAACAGAGCTGATCCAGGAGCTTTGTTTGGTTCTTTTAGACCTTGTAGGAACAGCCAGCCTGATGGCGACCTGACGATGTTCTCCTTACCACTCCTACCTTCAGGTTCAGTCAAATATTCAAATTAAGACCATAGCTAATTTAAATCTCAAGGTTAAGAACTGACAGTGTTTTATATTTTAAGAAACGGCCCAAATAATTTCAGAATTACGGTTAAAACCTGACAAAATGCATCATTCGAAGAAAACCCAAAGAATCCTGAAGAAGGAAGCCTGAACTGAAAGTCTTCTCACCTTGTGCTTGTGTTGTTTGTGTTGTTTGTGTTTCCAGGCGCTGGAAGCCGGGTCAGCCGGACAGCTGGACGGCTCACGGTCTCGGTCCCGGAGACGAAGACTGCGCTCATCTTCACTTCGATGGACGCCTCAACGACCTGCACTGCTCCAGCAAGCTACGCTACGTCTGTCAGAAACACAGCCAGCGCAGCAGCTGAACACCAGCAAATAGTCTGATCCACAGCAGACCGTCACTTACATACACCAGCAAATAGTCTGATCCATGATGGGCTGTCACCTACATACACCAGCAAATAGTCTGATCCACAGCAGACAGTCGCCTACATACACCAGCAAATAGTCTGATCCACAGTGGACAGTCACCTACATACACCAGCAAATAGTCTGATCCACAGTGGACAGTCACCTACATACACCAGCAAATAGTCTGATCCACAGCAGACAGTCACCTACATACACCAGCAAATAGTCTGATCCACAGCAGACAGTCACCTACATACACCAGCAAATAGTCTGATCCACAGCAGACAGTCACCTACATACACCAGCAAATAGTCTGATCCACAGCAGACAGTCACCTACATACACCAGCAAATAGTCTGATCCACAGCAGTCACCTACATACACCAGTAAATAGTCTTATCCACAGCAGACCGTCACCTACATACACCAGGAAGTAGTCTGATCCATAGCAGACAGTCCCCCCCATGCCCCAGTGATCTGTACTCTTGTTAATCCTCAAGACTTAGTGATCTTTGTTGTATTTTCTGATCCTGGGATCCATGAAGTAATAAACATCAGTGAGACTCACCTCCACCGGTTCCTCATCACCTGAACACACCTGCAGCACCATCCAGTCCACAGATAACCTGACAGGATGATTACTGACTCGAGAAAAGTGGTTGTGACAATATTTTATCAGAAATTAAAACTTAATTTGATAAACATCTGGCCGTTTATTCTTGAAAAAGTTCCACTCATGACCTGAAAGACAAACTGGAACTTCAGAGCAGAAAAATAACCAAGAAAGCAGAATTTATTGGAACATTTCTTCCTTCATCGTACAAAAGTTTACAGGTTAGAAAAACAGCTGCGAGGTTTCTCTGAAACATGAAGAAATAAGAAGGAGTCGAGGAGGTTTTAGTCGTTTTGGATGAGTCTAGAGTCACTTTGAGAAGGTTTTAGTCATTTTGGAAGAGTTTTCAGTTGAAATGTCCAGGAATTACTCAGAGTTAAGGTGTTTTTTTCTTTACAACTTCAGGAGAAACTGAAGAATAATTTAAAGTCTAAGCTTATAAAAGGGAACAACATAATAAATGTACATTTGTGAGATCATTTAACGTAGAAACATTTTAAAAGTCTGACCAGAAACCTTCAACAACATGAACTCCCTCCAAAAGGCTTTGATTTACATTTCACTAACTCTTCCTACGACCAAACATCCAGTAAAGCCTCATAAAGGGTTCTTTTATCCTTCGTTCTAAAAATATTAGAACAAAAACTCTGAACTGAAAACATGACTTTGTTTATATTAAACACAAACTCAGTTAAAGTGCATCAATGAATCAGAACAGCATTTAAAATAAATAATAATAAATAAGCCACAGGAAAACTCCCATGATGCATCACTCGGCCAGGTGGAACGCTCGGCTCAGGACCAGCTCCGTGGAGGCTCCGCCCAGGTGACACACCTCCAGGACGCACACCAGCCTCTGATTGGTCAGCTGCGTTGCCATGGCGATGAGGTCAGCTGAGAAGAGACAGAAAGAAAGAACGGCTTAAAACGTGAAAGCTGACCAGAAATATCAATGAAAGGCAAAAAATATGATCAAAATATCCATTAGTATTGGTTAAATGTCCAAAAATCTAAATAAAATGTTGGAAAATATTAATTAAATGTTTGAAATATTGATAAAACATCAAAAAATCCATAAATATGAGCTAAATGTCCAAAAATGTAAATAAAATGACTGAAATATCATGAAAATATCAGAAAATATGATTAAAATGTCAGAAAGTATTCATGTAATGTTCGAAAATATTAATTAAATCCCCAAAAATATTCATAAAATATCTGTAAGTATTAGTTAAACACCCAAAAATCTTCATATAATGTCTGAAAATATTAATCAAATGTTTGAAAACTATGAACAAAATGTCTGTTAGTATTAGTTAAACTACCAAAAATCTGAATAAAATGTCGGAAAATGCAAATTAAATGTTTGAAAATATTAATAAAATGGTAAAAATATCTCTAAGTATTAATCAAATGTCCAAAAATATTAACTAAACGTCTGAAATATTAATTAAATGTTTGAAAACATTGATAAAATGCGCAAAAATATCCATTAGTATTAGTTAAATGTCTAAAAATCTTAATAAAATATCTGAAATATCATGAAAATGTTAGAAAATACTATCAAAATATCAGAAAGTATGAATATAATGTTTGAGAATTGCAATAAAATACCAAAAACTGTTAACAAAATGTACGTATTAGTTAATGTCCAAAAATCTTAATAAAAGGTTCGAAAATATTCTTAAAATGCTAAAAAATATTGATAAAATGCCAAAAATTATTAACACAATATCTGTACATATTAGGTAATGTTCAAGAATCTTTAAAATGTCTGAAAATATCATTAAAACGCAAAACGAAATTATCTATAATGATTAGTTAACTGCCCAAAAATCGGTAAAATGCTCGAAAGTATTAATGAAGTGTTTGAGAAAACAGAAAAAATGAACAAAATGCATGTAAATATAAGCTAATGTCCAAAATCTGAATTCAATGCATGAAAATGACAGAAAATGTACTATTTTGAGAATGAGTTTAGAGTCACTTTGTCGAGAACCTGGAATTTTCTGAGACTAAACCTAAAGACTGAAAGCAGGAAAGGAGAACATCCCCTGGAGAACGTTTTAGAGTAGACCTACAAACAACTGGAGAAAGTTCTAGAGTAGACCTACCGACAACTGGAAAAAGTTCTAGAGTAGACCTACAAACAACTGGAAAAAGTTCTAGAGCAGACCTACCGACAACCGGAAAAAGTTCTACAGCAGACCTACCAACAACCGGAAAAAGTTCTAGAGTAGACCTACCAACAACTGGAAAAAGTTCTAGAGTAGACCTACCGACAACTGGAGAAAGTTCTAGAGCAGACCTACCGACAACTGGAAAAAGTTCTAGAGTAGACCTACCGACAACTGGAAAAAGTTCTAGAGTAGCCCTACCGACAACTGGACAAAGTTCTAGAGTAGCCCTACCGACAACTGGAAAAAGTTCTAGAGTAGACCTACCGACAACTGGAAAAAGTTCTAGAGTAGACCTACCGACAACTGGAAAAAGTTCTAGAGTAGACCTACCGACAACTGGAAAAAGTTCTAGAGTAGCCCTACCGACAACTGGAAAAAGTTCTAGAGTAGACCTACCGACAACTGGAAAAAGTTCTAGAGTAGCCCTACCGACAACTGGACAAAGTTCTAGAGTAGACCTACCGACAACTGGACAAAGTTCTAGAGTAGACCTACCGACAACTGGAAAAACTTCTAGAGTAGACCTACCGACAACTGGAAAAAGTTCTAGAGTAGACCTACCGACAACTGGAAAAAGTTCTAGAGTAGCCCTACCGACAACTGGAAAAAGTTCTAGAGTAGATCTACCGAAAACTGGAAAAAGTTCTAGAGTAGCCCTACCGACAACTGGACAAAGTTCTAGAGTAGACCTACCGACAACTGGACAAAGTTCTAGAGTAGACCTACCAACAACTGGAAAAACTTCTAGAGTAGACCTACCGACAACTGGACAAAGTTCTAGAGTAGACTACTCGTCTACTCGTTTTCCTCTATGGACTCCAAGGACCTGGAGCTCTGTAAACATTCCCAGTATGAAGGTAGAATTCTTAGAACTTTCTGGTAGAATTCTAAATGTTTCCTGAATAGAAGCTGTGAGTTGGAGTTTCTGCTGATTAGTTGGGAAGAAGGCTCAATACATCCCTGCATCCGTCCTGATCTGGGGTCAGTTTCTACCAGAACCCAGATGTTCTTGTTTGGTTCTACGTGGGACGGCTGAGGAGTGTCGGTACCGACCTGGTGAAGGTGGAGGTGTGTGGGAGGAGAAGGCTCCATGTGACAGGATGGAGGTCCAGGTGTTGGAGTGGGGCATCAGGAGGGGGCAGGGGGAGGAAGACCAGGCGTGGGGGAGGAAGACGGCATCGACCAGAACCCCGTCAGACAGAGCTAAAGGAACACAGAGAACACTGATGGAACTGGACCCTCACATTGAACAACACGGTTTGTGTCTCTTTGTGGTCATTTTGTGTCTCTTCGTGCCAACGCTAACCCTACCTCTCAGGGTGTAGTAGAACCGTGTACCTCTCAGGGTGTAGTAGAACCGTGTACCTCTCAGGGTGTAGTAGAACCGTGTACCTCTCAAGGTGTACTAGAACCGTGTACCTCTCAGGGTGTAATAGAACCGTGTACCTCTCAAGGTGTAGTAGAACCGTGTACCTCTCAAGGTGTAGTAGAACCGTGTACCTCTCAGGGTGTAATAGAACCGTGTACCTCTCAGTTTCAGGGTGTAGTAGTCGTCGATGGCGAGGTCGAACCTCCCCGGCGTCGTCTTTCCTCCCATCACCACGGTGGCCGTCTGCTCCTCCCAGTGGGCGTGGTCATAACACATGGGGAAGGTCTCCATGGTGACGGGTGGGACAATGGGTGGGGAGGGGGCAGTGACGAAGGACAAGGCGTCATCGTCCTCATCGTCGTCTTTGTCGTCTGGGTTGACGTTCTGCAGGAACTCCATGGAGGCTTCAAACAGAACCACTGAAGGAGGTGGAGAAGATTCATTAGCTGGAAGATTCAGACGCACAAAATGACCACAAAGAGACACAAAACAACCACAAAGAGACACAAAACGACCACAAAGAGACACAAAATGACCACAAAGAGACACAAAACAATGACAGAGACACAAAACAACCACAAAGAGACACAAAACGACCACAAAGAGACACAAAATGACCACAAAGAGACACAAAACGACCACAAAGAGACACAAAACGACCACAGACACACAAACAACCACAAAGAGACAGAGACAGACACAAAACAACCACAAAGAGACACAAAACAACCACAAAGAAACACAAAATGACCACAAAGAGACACAAAACAACCACAAAGAGATACAAAACAACCACAGAGACACAAAACGACTACAAAGAGACACAAAACGACCACAGACACAAAAACAACCACAAAGAGACACAAAACAACCACAAAGAGACATAAAACTATCAAAAAGAGTTACAAAAGTACCACAGAGAGACACAAATGTCCACAAAGAGACACAAAACTACCACAAAGAGACTCAAAACGACTACAAAGAGACACAAAACGACCACAAAGAGACTCAAAACGACCACAAAGAGACTCAAAATGACCACAAAAAGACACAAACATCCACAAAGAGACACAAAACAACCACAAAGACACGCAAACGTCCACAAAGAGACATAAAACGACCACAAAGAGACACAAAACGACCACAAAGAGACACAAAACGACCACAAAGAGACACAAACGACCACAGTGATGTCATGATGTTTCCAGTCCCTGAGGTTCTGCAGGTCTTTAGAACGTTGTGGTTCTGGTCTCACCTGTGTCGGTGTTGTGTTCTGGCTGCAGTGTGACCCACGGACCTCTGAGGAAACACAACACTTCATCCTCAGGTTCAACAACATTTACAGGAAACTAAACTGACCTGAAGAGTCTCTGGATCCAGAATCATTCAGGATTTAAATCTGGACCAGAAAAACCAAAACACAGGTTCTGGTTCTGGACCAGTTTAAAACCAGAACTCACCTCTTCTTTGGAGTTTCAGTCGACAGCAGCTTCCTTTTAAAAGACCTGCAGAGAAAACCAGTAAAAAATAACAATAATAAACGGGTTTAAAGTCAGATAACAAACTGGTTTAAAGTCAGATAACAAACTGGTTTAAAGTCTCATAATAAACTGATTTAAAGTCAATAATAAACTGGTTTAAAGTCAATAATAAACTGGTTTAAAGTCTGATAATAAACTGGTTTAAAGTCAATAATAAACTGGTATAAAGTCTGGTAATAAATTGGTTTAAAGTCGACAATAAACTGGTTTAAAGTCTGATAAACTGGTTTAAAGTCAATAATAAACTGGTTTAAAGTCTGATAATAAACTGGTTTAAAGTCTGATAATAAACTGGTTTAAAGTCAATAATAAACTGGTTCAAAGTCTGATAATAAACTGGTTTAAAGTCTGATAAACTGGTTTAAAGTCAATAATAAACTGGTTTAAAGTCTGATAATAAACTGGTTTAAAGTCTGATAATAAACTGGTTTAAAGTCAATAATAAACTGGTTCAAAGTCTGATAATAAACTGGTTTAAAGTCTGATAATAAACTGGTTTAAAGTCAATAATAAACTGGTTCAAAGTCTGATAATAAACTGGTTTAAAGTCTGATAATAAACTGGTTTAAAGTCTGATAATAAACTGGTTTAAAGTCAATAATAAACTGGTTCAAAGTCTGATAATAAACTGGTTTAAAGTCTGATAATAAACTGGTTTAAAGTCAATAATAAACTGGTTCAAAGTCTGATAATAAACTGGTTTAAAGTCTGATAAACTGGTTTAAAGTCAATAATAAACTGGTTTAAAGTCTGATAATAAACTGGTTTAAAGTCAATAATAAACTGTTTTAAAGTCTGATAATGAACTGGTTTAAAGCGTCACCCTGCTGTCTGGTTGGGAGTTCGAGGCGTCGACCGGCTGACTGCTGAAGATGCTGGACTGAAGGACGGAGAAGTTCTGGAGGATCGGGGGGTGGAGGGTGAGGAGGAGGATGGAGAGAAGGATGAAGATCGATCCATCCAGAACAAACAGCATTCGTCCTGCAGGAGTCCAGATGTCAGTGATTATTATAGAAAGAGAAAACACAGAAGAGACGCTTCAACCCACTAGTCACTCAGGACCAGTTTTATATCTGTGGACACGTTTTATATCAGTTTATAGATTCTTTTTGGACATTTTTCATGACTTCTTTTAAAACATGAACTCATTTGAGACTAATTTTGGAAAATTGTCATCTAATTTTGGTAGATTTTAGACAAATTAGAGCAAATTTTGGACACTTTTTTGTAATTAAAATTATTAAAAGTTTCTCTAAAGTGAGAAAGAAGTCCAAAATCACAAACACTTGTCTAAATAAATTCAAAACACATAAAAAATTACTCAAAATTTGTCCAAAAAAATCACAAAAACTTCACCAAAATTACTGAGAATTTGTCCAGTATGACTCAAACTTGTCTAAAATAACTTAAATTTGTCCAAAAATGTCTTCAAAATGTGCACGATTTGTCCTTAAATGACCCAAAATTGTCTAAAATGACAGATGATTTTGCCAAAAATGACTAAAACGAGTCCAAAATGTCTAAAGACTTGTCCCAAATCACAAACACTTGTCTAAATTAACTCAAAAAATCTAAAAATGGACTCAAAATTTGTCCAAAACCTCTGATCCTGATCCTGGCTGGGGACTTTAACCATGCGGATCCAAAGACTGTGTTTCCCAGCATGCACCAGCACATAGACTTTCCTACCCGGGGAGACAACATACTGGATCTTGTTTATACGACCCAGAGAAGAGCCTACAAGGCCTTTCCCTGCCACACCTTGGTGCCTCAGACCATATTACTGTTATGCTAATTCCAGCATACAGACCACTGGTTAAAACCATCAAACCAGTTCAGAAACAGGTACGTGTGTGGCCACAAGGGTCTTCAGAGGCACTTCAGGACTGTTTCATCACCACAGACTGGGATGTATTTAAACAAGCTGCCACCTACAATAACACTACAGACCTCCAGGAGTACACAGAGACTGTCACTGCCTACATCACCAGGTGCATTGATGATGTGACAGCCACCAAGACCGTCACTGTTCAGGCTAATCAGAAGCTGTGGCTGACAGGGGAGGTTTACAGGCTCCTGAAGGTATGAAACAATGCCTTCAGAGCTGGAGACGAGGCAGGCCTGAGGATAGCTAGGGCCAACCTGTCTCTCGAGTGAGGTGAATGACTTCTTTGGCCGTTTTGAAGCAAACAACAGCACCCCTGCACAGAAGACCACACCTCCTCCCAGTGACCAGGTGCTGTCACTGTCCCCAGAGAGCCCTCAGCAGGCTGTTGTCCCCACGTGCCTCAAAACAGCCACCATCATCCCGGTACTGAAGAAGTCATCCCCCTCCTCCTTCAATGACTACCGCCCAGTTGCACTCACTCCCATCCTGATAGGATGGGAGTGAACTTGGTGCTAGTCATGCACCACATCAAATCCCTCCTCCCACCCACCCTGGACCCCTACCAGTTTGCATATCGGACCAACCGCTCAACCGATGATGCAATCTCCACTGCACTCCACTCAGCCCTCACACACCTGGAAAACAAGGACTCTTATGTTAGAATGCTGTTCATAGACTTTAGTTCAGCATTTAACACCGTCATCTCCCAGCAGCTCATCCACAAACTAGACCAGTTTGGACTCAACACCTCACTGTGCAACTGGCTACTGGACTTCCTGACAGGGAGACCACAGGCAGTACAGGTCAGCAGCAAGACATCGAGCACCATCATCCTGAACATGGGGTCCCCCAAGGATGTGTGCTGAGCCCCCTACTCTTCACCCTGCTGACCCATGACTGCACTCCAGCTCACAGCTCCAATCTTTTATAAAGTTTGCGGATGACAAACTGTGGTGGGTCTCATCAGTAACAGCGATGAGACACAATACAGGAGTGAGGTGAGCAACCTGGCCAGGTGGTGCAGCACCAACAACCTCTCTCTGAACATGGAGAAGACAAAGGAGATGGTTGTTGACTTCAGGAGAGGACACACCCAGCATGCTCCTCTCAACATCAACGGTGCGGCTGTGGAGAGGGTGAGCAGCACCAAGTTCCTGGGTGTGTACGTCTCAGAAAATCTCTCCTGGACCAGAAACACAACATCACTGGTCAGGAAGGCACAACAACGTCTCTACTTCCTGCGTAAGCTGAGAAGAGCCAGTGCCCCGGCCCCCATCATGTCCACCTTCTATAGAGGCACCATGGAGAGCATCCTGTCCAGCAGCATCACAGCGTGGTACGACTCCTGCACCTCCTCCTGCTGCAGGACCCTCCAGCGCATCGTGAAAGCAGCAGAAAGGATTGTGGGTGTCTCTCTCTCCCCTCCCTCCAGGACATCTACAGCACCCGCCTCACTCCCAAAGCACTAAGCATTGCAGGAGACCCCACACACCCATCCCACAACCTGTTCAGCCTGCTGCCATCAGGGAGGAGACTGAAGAGTCTGAGGACCAGGACCAGCCCACTGAGCAACAGCTTCATCCACCAGGCTGTCAGGAAGCTGAACTCTCTACCACCCCCTTCCCCCACATACACAAACTCTGGTCAATAACCTCTGACCTGCACTGGAACAGCACATGATCTGTTTGACACTAAGTCACTTTAATGTTTTCTCCTAAATGCCAGTTTACACTCTTGTCTTCTGTTGTACTACAATACTCAGGTTCTGAACAATAGACTAAATTGTGCCGTATGTAGATTAGGATTGTTGTCTTTTTGTTTTTCTCTGATGTTTGATTGTATCTTAAATTTTTAGCTTTAGTTTTCACGTTTTAGGGTTAGAGAGAAATGCAGTTTCAATTCTCTGTATGTGTACGCATGTAGCAGAACCGACAATAAAGCTGACTTTGACTTTGAAAACTAGTACAGAACTACAAAGAATTTGTCCAATATGACTCAAAATTGTCTAAAATGACTTAAATCTGTTCGAAATAACTAAAACACTGTCAAAAATGACCAAAACTTTGCTAAAAATGTCTTTAAAATGTGTCAGATTTGACCAAAAACGATTCAAAATTTGTCCGAAAAAGACAAAATATTTCTCCAAAAATTACTGAAAGGACTCCATAATGTCTAAAGACTTGTCCAAAATTACAAACACTTGTCTAAATTAACTCAAAACACATAAAAAATTACTCGAAATTTGTCCAAAATCACAAAATTTGTACAAAATTACCAAGAATTTGTCCAGTATGACTCAAAACTTGTCAAAAATGACCCAAAATATGTGAAATATGTCTTTAAAATGTGTCAGATTTGTCCTAAAACGAATCAAAACTTTCTCACAAAGGACATTCACAAAAATCTGGTCAATCTTAGACACTTTAGAATAACTCTGGACATTTCTTTAAAACCATTATTTTTATTAATTTAAACTCTTCTGGAGGTTTTACGTCATAATTTCAGTTATTTTGGTGAAATTTGGACATTTTAAGTCCTTTTAGACTAGTTTTTATACCTTTGGACATTTTTCATGTCATTTCAAAAAAAATCTGAACACGTTTTAGACTAATTTGGAAATTTTTCATGTAAGTTTTGACATTTCAAGAATTTTTTGACAAATTTCAGTAATTTTGATTAATTTTAGATGAGTATAGACAATTTTTGGACTTTTTAAAAGTGCACAAATTCTTGTTACTTTGTGCAAATTTTATGTCGTTCTTTAAAATGTTCAAGTCATTGTAGACAATTTTTTAGAATTTGTGTCATAAATTTTGTGGAAATTTCAGTTGTTTTGGTCAAATTTGGACATTTGGAGTTTAGGTTTAAGTTTGGGTTATTTTAGACAAATTTTGATCAATTTTAGACAAACTTTGATAAATTTTGGAGCATTTTATATTCATTTTGGACAAAATATGACTCATATTGGGCAATTTTTGCTTAATTTTAGACAAATCTGGATACATTTTGACATATTTTCATTAATTTTGGACAATTTTCGATTGATTTTAGACAAATTCCTGTCATTTGAACAGATTTCAAGTTATTTAGGACCACCTCAACTCATTCAAGTCCTGTTTTACTCATTTTCAACAGATTTTAGTCTTATTCTGACACATTTTAAGTTGTTTTAGACACATTTGAAAAATTCTGGCCAAACTTTGATCGATTTTGGACAATTTTTGATCCATTTTAGACACTTTTATTCATTTTTTAGAATTTGTGTCATAAATTTTGTATAAATTTCCGTCATTTTAGTGAAATTTGGACAATTTTAGTCTTTCTGGACAAAGTTTGGGGCATTGTAGACACAGAGATGATTTTCTAACCTTCTGGCTAATTTTGGAAAACTGTTAATTATTCTGGACAAGTTCTGAATAAGTTCGGACAGGTTTTTGACTAATATTTTGGGACATCTGGAGCTGTTTTGTTTTTATATTTTCCTCTCTAAAGCTCCAGTTTTACAGCAGAATATGAAGTAAAACCTTTCTGTAAAAACATAAAAACAAGCAACGGTAAACGTCTGCCGTCACCTCTCCTAGGCGGCTGTAGGTAACCGTGGTGACGGTTGCCTGGATACAGAAGGTGCATCGCTCCCGGTAACAGAGTCTGTCCAGCGCCATCTGAAGCTCCGCCCCTCGCAGGAATCCCGGCTCACCTGGAAGAGCGGCAGGTGGTCAGACTGGAGGTTACTTCAGTTTAAAGACCTGAACCATGTCAGAGGATTCAGGAAGTAAACCTCTGATCTGTCCAGAACACGTCAGAAAATAAGAAAAACTCACACTAACAACTGGATCTTCTCCAAAACGAGGAAAACGAGTCCAGAACTGACTTACAGCTCGTTAATAATGTCTGAAAATATGTTCAAAATCATCACAGGTTCCTCTAAAGTGACTAAAGAAATCACAGATAAATTAACTTAAAACACATAAAAGATTATTCAAAATGTGTCCAAAGACACAGCCCCCCCCAGAAAATAAATAGTAAATAAACAGTAAATAAACAGCAAATAAATGACAAATAAACAGTAAATGAATAGTAACAAACACTAAATCAACAATAACATACAGGAATAAACAGTAAATAAACAAAAACAAACAGGAATAGACAGTAAATAAACAGTACATGTATAGCAGTAAACAGCAAATAAACAATAACAAACAGCAAATAAATTGTAAACAAATAGCAAACAGGAACAAAAAAACTGTAAATAACAATGAATATACAGTAAATAAACTGTAAATAAACTGTAAATAACAACGAATAAACAGTAAATAAACAGTAAACAAACTGTAAACAGTAAACAAATAGCAAAGAGTAAATAAACAGTAAACAAACAGTATACAAACAGTAAACGGTAAACAAACTGACCTCTGCGCGCCTTCATGTAGGTCTCCATGGAGACAGGAAGGGGCGGGTACGTGAAGAACCCTCCAATCAGAGCCCTGCTCAGCACGGCGGCGTCCTCCTGCGTCCTCAGCCAGTCCAGGAAGTATCGGACCGGCCGCAGCCGTCGGTAGCTCATCTGGGAGTGGTGGCCCTGACCTGTCAGTCACACGGTCAGCCAATCAGGATGCAGATGGACAGACAGGACCTCAAACAAGCCCCGCCCATCCCGCTTACCTGAGCAGTACACCTGAGTGTAGGCGCTGTTGGTCAGGTAGGACGTCTGCTCCGAGGCCCGGACCAGCTTCAGTCTGGTACCGACCAGGATCGAGGCTGGAGACCGTTTCCATGGAAACAGAGACGCAAACATGGAGGTTATTCACTGTTTCCATGGAAACAGAAACGTCAACAATGTCAGTCTGATGGAACGTCACAGTTCTTCCTGACAAATTATCACTCAGTTTGGACAGTATCAGATATATTTTAGATACATTCTGATTAATTTTGGATGATTTGTGATAAATTTCAAACAAATTTAGATACATTTTGAACAATTTTTGATACATTGTGGACAATTTTTGATTAATGTTGGACAAAGTTATATAGATTTTGTTAAAATTTGGATCAATTTTAGACACATTTTGATAAATTGTAGAGAAATTGTGAATACTTTAGATGAATTTTGATCAATTTTAGACAAATTTTGATGAATCTTAGACATTTTTTGATTAATTTTGGACCATTTTTGATTCATTTTAGAGAAGTTTTTTTTTATAAATTTTTGACCAATTTCAATTCACTTTTGACAAATTTAGATTTTTTTCATATTATGACTCAGTTTGGAAAATTTTTTATTAATTTTGGAAAAAATATGGTATATTTGGACATATTTTGATAAATTTTGGACTATTTTTGATAATTTTTTATTAATTTTTGACAAATTGACATCAATTTGTGACAAAGTCTGACTAATTTTAGACATTTTTTGGTCATTTTAACAGATTTCGAGTTATTTAGCACAACTTCAACTCATTCAAGCCATGTTTTAGTCATTTTCAATATATATTTCTTGACATGTTTTTAAGTTGTTTTGGACACGTTTGACTCATTTTTGGACAAATTTTGTCTCATTTTGGAGCATTTTTTAATTATTTTTGATAAATTTTCAACAATTTTTGATAAATCCTGGACAATTTTTTGATTATTTTGGACACTTTTTATTAATTTTTGACAAATTTTGAATAATTATGGACAATTTTTGATTCGCTTTAGACAAATTTTTCTCATTTTATCAGATTTCAAGTTATTTAAGAAAACTTCAAGTCATTTAAGACGCGTTTTAGTCATTTTCAACATATTTTAGTTTTTTAAAAACATGTTTTAAGTTGTTTCGGACACATTTGACTGATTTTGGACAAATTTTGCATCAATCCAGAAAATGTCACGATATTTGGAGATGTTTCTAGTCATTTTAGACAATTTTTGATTCATTTTAGACACATTTTTGTCATTTTAACAGATTTCTAGTTATTCAGGACAACTTCAAGTCATGTTAGTCACGTTTTAGTCATTTTCAACATATTTTAGCTTTTTTTTAACACATTTTAAATTGTTTTGAACAGACTGAAGTAATTTTGGAGAATGAAACGTTATTCCTGCGTCTCACCTGGGTGGAGCTTCAGGTGAGTCTCAGGCTGTGACGTAGAGAAGAGCTTCACCATGATTGGTTGATCGCTGGCACCGTCCTCCAATTGCAGCCAGCGATACTCCACAAGCTCCGCCCCTTTGCCATCTACCAGTGAACACGCAGATTATTACTTCTGAAAAACTGTAAAAACATACCAACATCAGAGTATCACACCGTCACCGTGGTAACCCTCACCCTTACTCCTGATTCGCTCAGACCGTCCTACGAATGTCAGCACGCCGATGACATCACACACGGTGTCATGAGGCTGGTCCAGGATCTGCTGACTGACAGCAACAGAGACAGGACAGTTTGGATTGTGGGGACGTTTGAATTATGAGGACGTTTGAATAATGAGGACGTTTGTGGATTATGAGGATGTTTGAATCATGAGGACATTTGTGAATTACTAGGACATTTGAATTATGAAGACAGTTTGAATTATGAGGACGTTTGAATTATGAGGATGTTTGAATTATGAGGACAGTTTGAATTATGAGGACATTCTGAACAGGTCCCGTTAGTGTGGACCATCTGACCGTGTGATCTTTACCTGTTGTAGAAGCTGTAGATGACGGCTGGTGGGACGTACTCGGGTGAAACGGAGGATTCTGGGAGGACGGATATCTGAGCTGCAGGGTTCCTGCTGTTAACACTGATTTCTACACAGAACAACAGAAACACAGAGGTTTATTCTGCTGCCTCTATCTGTAAAATGACAGAAATAGTCTCCGAACATCTGGAGAACATAACAGTCATGTTGGACAGGTTTCAAGATGTCTAATTCTGAGTAATTTCAGACACGTGTTTAGCTATTTTGGACCATTTTTTAACTTATTTGGGCATCATGTGAGCCATTTTGGACCAGCTTAAGTCATTTTTGAGTCACTTTGGAAACTTATGTTAAGGTCTTAAGGAAACAGACTGTGGACAAATTTGAAATATTTCTGAATGTTTTCCGAGTTGTTCTAAACATCTTTTACCTATCTGGAGCAATTTTTCAGTAATTTTAGATGATTTTTTTTTTTAGTCTTTTTAGACTAGTTTAAACTAATTTTGGACATATTTTAAGCCATTCTAAACAAGTGTAAAGTCATTTTTTTCAAATGTAAAGTCATGTTTGAAAAGATGTTGTCATTCTGGACAAATGCGAGTCAAGTTTCAAGCTGTTTAGGACAACTACTGAGTCATTCATGACACATTTTCAGCCATTTTGGAAACATTTTGAGTCACTGAACGTTTTTCGAGCTGTTTTAAACATCTTCTACTCATTTGGAACAACTTTTGAGGAATTTTATATTGTTTTAGTCTTTTTAGACTAGTTTAAAGTAATTGTGGACATATTTTAAGCCATTCTAAACAACATTAAAATCATTTTTAAAAAAAAAAAATGTAAAGTCATGTTTGAAAAGATGTTGTCATTCAGGACAAATGTGAGACAAGTTTCAGTTTGTTTAGGACAATTGTTGAGTCATTTAGGACACATTTTAAGTCACTTTGTTTTGAAATAATGAGTTCTTTACCTGAAGCCAGGTGATTTTATCTGCATGTGTTTTAAAATCACTCAATCCTTTAACTGGAGGAAAACAAAATCATGTTTAATGTTCAGATAACTACCGTAGTGTTTTAGAGAACCTTCAGTTCCGAACTAAGCTTAGGTTTAGTTCCTGGTTCAGGTTTAGAGCAGCTCTACTTCAGATCTGGTTACCGATGACTCCCGGCTCCGCCTGGTAACGCTGCTTGACTCGGAAGCGTCGCAGGCCGACGATGTCACCGGGCTTGAGACGACGATACCAGCTGACACACACACTGTTCCACAACACGGCACACACACTTCCTGTCTGGTCGCACAGCTCCAACACCGCCTGGAGGAAACACAGAAACACAGACGTTAAGGAGGGCCAGAGTTCCTCAGGAATCCGCTGTAGGTCCTCCACTGTTCTCTACAGAGTTTATAATGAGGTCTGGAGTTCCTCAGGGATCCGCTGTAGGTCCTCCTCTGTTCTCTACAGAGTTCATAATGAGGTCAAGAGTTCCTCAGGGATCCGCTGTGGGTCCTCCTCTGTTCTCTTTAATGAGGTCCGGAGTTCCTCAGGGATCCGCTGTAGGTCCTCCACTGCTCTCTACAGAGTTCATTCTAACGCTGTCTTCAGCCAGACCTGGATCTAAAGCTCCACAACTCATCACAAAACACCTCAGAACCCTAGGTCACACCGTCACGGTCATGTTATGGCCAAGTTTCTAATCATTCTGAAGAAATACGTCCACCAAATAAACACTGCCAATTCACACCAAAATTTGTCCAACAATAATCAAAAATTGTCCAAATTCAAGTAAAATTGTCCAGTGATTAAAAAATGGTCAAAAATAATCTAAATTTGTCAAAAATGAATTAAAAATAAAAAATATCAAAAATCTATCAAAATTTTTCCAAAGATTATTAAAATTTGGCCAAAATTAAGTAAAAAATTGTCCAAAATTAATCCGAATTTGTCAAAAATTAATTTTAAAAAAATGTCAAAAATTAATCTAAATTTGTCCACAAATGACGAAAATTTGACCAGAATGAATCTAAATTTGGCCAAATTAAAGTCAATTTGTCCAAAATTCATCAAATGTGTCCAAATATAAACATTTCCAAAACAATCAATCAATAAATCATTTAAATTTGTCCAAACTGAATCTAAATTTGTTCAAATTAAAAAATAACTAGTCCAAAAATAAATCTACATTTGTCTAAAAATTGTCAAAATTTGCCCCAAAACAATCAAACTTTTTCCAGAATGAATGTATATCTGTCCAAAATAATCACAATCTGTCTTAAATAAATAAAAAATGCTCAAAAATTAATCAGATTTTTTCCAATATGAATCTAAATTTG
Organism: Amphiprion ocellaris; assembly: GCF_022539595.1. Lineage (NCBI taxonomy): Eukaryota > Metazoa > Chordata > Actinopteri > Pomacentridae > Amphiprion > Amphiprion ocellaris. The sequence continues at coordinate 25,681,424 of NC_072788.1, read as the reverse complement.
TCAAAATTAAACTCAATTAGTCCAAAAATAACCTAAATTTGTCCACAATTACAGGAAAGCTGTACCAAATAACTTGCATTATTGTAGTTTAAGTTCTGAGTGACTTCAGATAAATTTCAACTGATGTTGGACAATTATTTTATATAAATTTGGGGACAGGATTCAAGTCAAATGTTTCAGATAATTTTTGGACTCATTCTGAGTCATTCTGGAGAACTTCTGAAGCATTTGTGGCTTAAAATATTTTTAAACAGTTTCAGAAAGTTTTGAACAATTTTTTACTGAAGAATCTTGAAGAACAGACCATATATGGACATTCACAGTTCCTGTCCGTCCTCACTGACCTTATATGGACATTCACAGTTCCTGTCCGCCCTCACTGACCTTATATGGACATTCACAGTTCCTGTAAGTCCTCACTGACCTTATATGGACATTCACAGTTCCTGTCCGCCCTCACTGACCTTATATGGACATTCACAGTTCCTGTAAGTCCTCACTGACCTTATATGGACATTCACAGTTCCTGTCCGTCCTCACTGACCTTATATGGACATTCACAGTTCCTGTAAGTCCTCACTGACCTTATATGGACATTCACAGTTCCTGTCCGTCCTCACTGACCTTATATGGACATTCACAGTTCCTGTCCGTCCTCACTGACCTTATATGGACATTCACAGTTCCTGTAAGTCCTCACTGACCTTATATGGACATTTACAGTTCCCGTCCGTCCCCACTGACCTTATATGGACATTTACAGTTCCTGTCCATCCCCACTGACTTCATATGGACATTCACAGTTTCTGTCTGTCCTCACTGACCTTACATGGACATTCACAGTTCCTGTTCGTCCTCACTGACCTTATATGGACATTCACAGTTCCTGTCCATCCCCACTGACCTTATATGGACATTCACAGTTCCTGTCCATCCCCACTGACCTTATATGGACATTCACAGTTCCTGTTCATCCTCGTTGACATTATATGGACATTCACAGTTTCTGTCTGTCCTCACTGACCTTATATGGACATTTACAGTTCCCGTCCGTCCCCACTGACCTTATATGGACATTTACAGTTCCTGTCCATCCCCACTGACCTTATATGGACATTCACAGTTCCTGTCCATCCCCACTGACCTTATATGGACATTCACAGTTCCTGTTCATCCTCACTGACCTTATATGGACATTCACAGTTCCCGTCCGTCCCCACTGACCTTATATGGACATTCACAGTTCCTGTAAGTCCTCACTGACCTTATATGGACATTCACAGTTCCCGTCCATCCTCACTGACCTTATATGGACATTTACAGTTCCCGTCCGTCCCCACTGACCTTATATGGACATTTACAGTTCCTGTCCATCCCCACTGACTTCATATGGACATTCACAGTTTCTGTCTGTCCTCACTGACCTTATATGGACATTTACAGTTCCTGTCCATCCCCACTGACCTTATATGGACATTCACAGTTCCTGTCTATCCCCACTGACCTTATATGGACATTCACAGTTCCTGTTCATCCTCACTGACCTTATATGGACATTCACAGTTCCTGTTCATCCTCACTGACCTTATATGGACATTCACAGTTCCTGTCCATCCCCACTGACCTTATATGGACATTCACAGTTCCTGTCCGTCCTCCCGTAATAGGTCAGCGGAGACTTGTTGATGATGCGTACAATCAGCTGATGCTGGACGGCACCCCTGGTGACGCCACGGCGACCAGACAGGAAGGAGTCTCTGAGCCGGGAGACGGTGACAGTTGGACGTCGTCCTGGAGACAGATATGAGAAATAGATTCACTGGTTTCAGTTTATTTATGATTTAAAATGTTCAAATATTTATTATCAGACTCGAAGCTGATTCAAGAACCCACTGTGTGGACACATTTATTTCATTTGGACAAATTTGGATTAATTTTGGATGAATTTGGACTAATTTTGGACAATTTCTGACAAATGTTAGATAATTTTTTATTATTTTGAACAAATTTGGATATATTTTGGACAATTTTTGACTAATTTTAGACAAATGTTGATTATTTTGGACAGATTTTGGACAAATTTAGATTAATTTGGACAAATTTTGCAAAATTACTGGACAATTTTAATTATTGTTGGGCAAATTTAGAATAATTTTGGACAATTTTTTGATCTATTTTGGACATATTCTGATCTATTTTTGGCAAATTGATTAATTTGGACAAATTTTGACTAATGTTGTACAATTTGGGATTATTTTAAACAAATTTTGATGACTTTTGGACAATTTTTGATTAATTTTGGACAAATTTTGTCTAATTTTGGAATATTCTTGACAAATGTTGGATAATTTTTATTATTTTGGACAATTTAATTTTTTTGGAAAAATATTAATGTTTGACAAATTTGGACAAATTTTGATTAATTTGGACAAATTTTGATACATTTTGGACAATTTGTGATTCATTTTGGACAATTTTAATTATTGGTGGGCAAATTTTGAATCATTTTTGGCAATTTTTTTATTATTTTGGACACATTTAGATTCATTTTGGACAAATTTTGACAAATGTTGGAAAATTTGGGATTATTTTTGGACAAATTTTTTCTAGTTTTAGACAAATATTGATCTTTTTTAGACAGATTTAGATTATTTTGGACAAATGTAGATTAATTTGGGATTATTCTATCTGATTTTGGACTAATTTTGATACATGTTGAACAAATTTAGATGAATTATTGGGCAAATCTGTATTAACTGTAGACACCTGATAAATCCTAAACTGATTTCCGTCACTTACTGGATCAGAAAACTGGATAAAGGAGTTGTTACTTTTTTTCCTGATCTGTTGGATGAACAGGAAACAGAATATTTTTACAGAATATTTCTGGATGTGTCTCTAAACATGAGTGAGTCCAGTGATGTTTAAATCTATCTGTACCTTCCTCTCCATCTTCCTCTTCATCCTCCTCCTCCTCAGTGGGCGGAGCCTCCATCCACACCTGTCCGCTGTAGTCCACGTTATTCCACAACGGCAGGAAGACACTCCGATTGGCTCTGAGGGGAACCAATGGGGCTGCAGGATCCAGAACCAATTGCTCGATCAGCCAAGGCGTTATTGATGGTTAAAAACACTTGAGTTTCTGAGAAGTTCTTCTTCTGTCGATGAATGGACAGATCTGGGACAATACTTTGTTATTCTAAACAAATTTAGATTCATTTTAGACAATTTTTGATTATTTTTGGTACATGTTTTATAAATTCTAAAGAAATTTTGATCAATATTAGACAGTTTCTGATTATTTTTGGTCAATTTTTTAACAAATTTAGACCAATTTAAGACCATTTTTGATTAGTGTGGTAAATATTTTATACATTTTAACTCATTTACATTCATTTTGGAAAACTTTAGATTATTTTTGGTCAATTTTTATGAATTCTAAACAAATTTGGATTCATTTTAGAAAAGTTTGGAATATTTTTGGTAAATGTTTTAGAAAGTTTAAAGATTAGATTAATTTTAGACAATTTTTGATTGTTTTGGTCATTTTTTAAATACATTTTTTAACAAATTTAGATTCATTGTGGCCAATTTTTCATTCATTTCAGACACATTTCAGTCTCATTCATGTAATTTCTTCATAATTTGTGATTTATTTTGGAAAACCTTGCAGACTATTTTGGACACCGTTCTGTTTTTTTTTTTTTTTTTTTTAAATAAATTTTAACTGAGACAGAATAAAGTGATTTAGAGGAAACTTCTGGATGTTGAGCTCAGATCTGGTTCCTGGTTCCTCCTGGATCTAGACTTGGACTCCGTCAGAAACCACAGAAGAAGAAGTTCTGATTGAGTTTCATCTCCAGGTGAGACGGTCTCACCTGCAGCTACTGAGGATCCAAACCAGGGCAGAGAGTCCCAGTCCACACCTGTCCTCCCGTCTCCGTCCTCACCTGGACCGGGAACGTCCACGCTCACCATCCTGTAGCTGCAGGAGAGACAGCCAATCACAGCGCAGCAGCAAACTTACCTGTCCTCACGTGTCTTCACCTGTCCTCACCTGTCTCCCACCCACCTGTCTGTCCCCCTGCAGGCCCCGGTGCATGCTGGGAGCTGGGCGGTCATGGTGGAGCTGAAGGCGGCGTTCCTCAGCATCTGTCCGGACCGCAGGACGTTCCTCTCCACCAGCCGGTTCAGACCCGGATCCAGAGTCACCTGAAGTCTGCAGTCACCGTCAGACAGCGTGACGTCGTACAGGTCGTCCCCTGAAGACCAGAAAACCAGTAGAACCAGTAGAATGAATAAACCAACAGAACCAGTAAACTAACAGGAACCATTAAACCAGCAGAACCAGTAAACTAACAGAACCAATAAACCAGTAAACCGGTAGAACCAGAAAACCAGCAGAACCAGTAGAATGAGTAAACCAACAGAACCAGTAAACCAGTAGAACCAGTAACAGAGACCATATTTCTCCTCCTAACTCTATTGACTCCCTGTAAATCTAGGACAGAATCTAAAATCCTTCATGAGCAGCCCCATCTATCGGACTGATCTCCTGCTGACCCGTCCTGAGCCTGGTTCTGGTTCTAATGGAGGTGCTTTGGTTCCTTCTAACTGTTGCTCAAAGGGAATCCAGAGGGAACATGTTGGGTTCTTGGTTTAAACCTCGTCAGGTCTTCTATTACGTGAACTTCTCTGAGAGGACGAATGCTGGAATTAAAAAAAAAAAACAGGACTAAATTTCAGGCTTTAATTCTGTCAGTTCTGATTGTCAGTTGTCTCACCGCTGAGGACGGCCTGAGGGAAGTAGACCGGAGAACCCTGATCTCTGCTGTAACGCTGCAGCGCCACCACATGGAGGGACTCCCTGCACACCACAGCAGAGGACACCTGCAAGACAAAAACAAGGGTGAAAACTACACAAGACAAAGACAAGGGTATAAACTACACAACAAGACAAAGACAAGAGTACAAACTACACAAGACAAAGACAAGGGTATAAACTACACAACAAGACAAAGGTATAAACTACATAACAAGACAAAGACAAGGGTACAAACTACACAACAAGACGAAGACAAGGGTACAAACTACACAACAAGACAAAGACAAGGGTAAAAATTACACAAGACAAAGACAAGGGTAAAAAAGACAAGACAAAGTCAAGGGTAAAAACTACACAATGCAATCAGCTGGATTAGTTGTCAGTTATTAGTCAACATGTTTACAACACAGTGAGTGTTTCTCTGAATTATTCTTATTGTAAATTTAACACACTACAGTCTGTTCTCCACCAGGAGGCTCTTGGTTCCACATCAACCCTTTACCGCGGCTCAATGCAAATATTGGATCATTTACGGTTGGATTTGTTGTCGGTTAACAGTGAAGAGATCTACAGCCCAGATGGAAGGTGATTCTAAGTAGTTATATAGTTGTGTTAAATTCGGCTCATTAATAATCCACTTGACGACTCTCTGTTATGAGTTAAACCTTTAAGTTTGTGTTTGAGCCGGACAGACGCTGCGGTGCGACGCGGCATTAAAACGGCAGATATCTGAATGGAGTCTGGTGGGCTGGAACCGGAAACCGGCTGCGTCACAGCCTGATCAATTAAACTGATCGGAAACGTATCGATAACGGCGGTGAAAGGCACTTCAATCAGACCTTGTTCCCGTCGGACCTGCCCAGGGTTCTGTGGAAGACGCAGCCCGCGGCCGCCATGTTGTTCCGGAACCACAACAGTGCGGTGCATTATGGGAGATGTAGGCAGAGGATGCTGATCATTAATTCAATATTTATCCATCAGAACGGGGCTACAGGTGAAAACTAAACGTTTAACTGGTCACTACACAGCATTTTAAAGCATATTTTAACATTATTCAATGTCAAAACCTTTCAAAAAGGACTCAAATATGGCTTTAAACCTGCTAAAATTACAGAAATGTGTGGAAAATAGGGATTAGTTTGTCCAGATTGACTCAAAGCAGACAAAAACTCACAGAAATCTCTTCAAAATGACTTAAAACTCAAAAGATATGGGGCCCCTTTATGGTTGAAGTAGTACATGGGAAGGAATAAGCTGAATGGATGGTAATGTGTGCTTTTCTCATGATTTGTATTTTGTATCTTGTATCTCTTGTGACTGGACTTCTATCTTGGCAACACCAAGTATAAGTGTGGTGCAGTGATATATGACACCTGTGCTGATGTCTTATTGTCTTAGCCTATGCCTGTTTCTATCGTTCTTTTGGAAAGATGAGTTACTTAATTGTTTACCCTGTGTAACACGAGAGACTTAATTCTGTTTTATCTTGGTTCTGTTTACTTTTATAATTTTTCCTTTTTTTTTTTTGTTTGTTTTTGGGGTTTTTTTGTTTGTTTTGGGTTTTTTTGTTTTTTGGGGTTTTTTGTTTTATTTGTTTCATTTATTTATTTTTTCTTAATTTATCCATTTGTGATTATTGTTACTATTATTGTTATTATTGATGTTATGTTTTCGTTTAACTGTTATAAAAGTTGAAAACTAATAAAAAAGTGAATTACAAAATGACTTAAAACTTGTGCTAAATTACTCAAATTTGTTAAAAATGACCAAAAACTTGCTCAAAATGACAAAATTGGTCACAAATTTGATAAAGTGATGAAACAAAAAAACAAAAAGCCAAAAATAATCACTCAAAACTGTGTCCAGCTTTATTGAAGATCAGTCAGATAAAGATAGTGGAGAGATAACAGACTCAAAGCAAGAACAAAAACAAGATGATTAAATATTTGTGCAAATTAAGTTTTCAAAATGGACGGAAAAGTGTCCAGAATGACCTGAAACAAGACAAAGACAAGGATGGAGCACTCACCAGAACCATGACGGTTGTTTATAACTTATTAAATCAAATTTTTACACCAAATATTCCAGAACTCCAGCTTAGATTGATTCTCCAAACACCAACTTCTCTGGTTAAAATCAGCCAGGAAATCCTATAAACATGAAGATGAGTTCTTTCATGTGCAGGAGAAGCTGCAGGTTTCTGAACAAAACATGGTCAGAAATGAAAGAAAACTTGTAAAAAAAAAAAAAAAACAAACCTCAGTTTGTCCAAAATTACAGAATGAGTTTAAATTTACTGAAAAAAGGATCCAAAATGACAGAAATGTGTCGAAAATGACTGAAATATGGGTTGAACTGACTAAATAATGTCCAAAAATCACTCAAAATTGTGTATTACTTTGAGATCTGCTGGAAATTATTGAAAATCTGTTCAAAACAAACCGACTAAAAATTTGTCCAACATGAGCAGAAAAACACGAACCTGTGGCACCTCGGCTCTGATCTGGACACTCAGTCGTCTCTGAAGTCTGAAACTATTGTCATTTGTTGGTATTTATTGGTGTTTTTTGGTATTTATTGACATTTTTTGGTATTTATTTGGTATTTTTTGACGTTTCTTTTTCATCTGTGTGCTTCAGAGTCCCCATGTCCTTGGTATAAGAAGGTGCTCCTACACTCTGCGGGTGAAGTGCTGAGAGTCTCTGAACTCCAAGTAGAGGCTGAAGAGGAGGTGCAGGGCCTGGATGCGGCTGCCGTGGACGGGGACGTCCAGCAGGCTGCAGACCAGGTCTACGTACTGCGGCAGGCTGCAGCGGAGGCGGGCCGGAGGCAGCTGCAGGCGACCCAGCAGCTCCTCCAGCTCGGCCGGCCACTCCTGCATCAGGCTGTCGATGTCGGGCATCGGCCGGCCGTACTGGACGCTGGCCGGGGGCTTGGAGCGGTGCAGGGCGCTGATGCTGTCCACCCAGCTGTCCACGGCCCGGGGGTTGGACTGAGGACTGGCCACGCTGGTCACCTTCTTCAGCTGCAGGGAACAACCATGGAGGTGGCGGTATCATTAGTCTGACTCAAGCATGGAGGTGGCGGTATCATTAGTCTGACTCAAGCATGGAGGTGGCGGTATCATTACACTATCAATTAGGTGTGTGTGGTTCAGGTGTGTGTGTGGTCCAGGTGTGTATAATCCAGGTGTGTATAATACAGGTGTGTGTGGTTCAGGTGTGTGTGTGGTCCAGGTGTGTATAATCCAGGTGTGTATAATACAGGTGTGTGTAGTCCAGGTGTGTATAATCCAGGTGTGTGTGTGGTCCAGGTGTGTACAATCCAGGTGTGTATAATACAGGTGTGTGTGTGGTCCAGGTGTGTATAATCCAGGTGTGTATAATACAGGTGTGTGTAGTCCAGGTGTGTATAATCCAGGTGTGTGTGTGGTCCAGGTGTGTATAATCCAGGTGTGTATAATACAGGTGTGTGTGGTTCAGGTGTGTGTGTGGTCCAGTTGTGTATAATCCAGGTGTGTATAATACAGGTGTGTGTAGTCCAGGTGTGTATAATCCAGGTGTGTGTGTGGTCCAGGTGTGTACAATCCAGATGTGTATAATACAGGTGTGTGTGGTTCAGGTGTGTGTGTGGTCCAGGTGTGTATAATCCAGGTGTGTATAATACAGGTGTGTGTAGTCCAGGTGTGTATAATCCAGGTGTGTGTGTGGTCCAGGTGTGTACAATCCAGGTGTGTATAATACAGGTGTGTGTGGTTCAGGTGTGTGTGTGGTCCAGGTGTGTATAATCCAGGTGTGTATAATACAGGTGTGTGTAGTCCAGGTGTGTATAATCCAGGTGTGTGTGTGGTCCAGGTGTGTACAATCCAGGTGTGTATAATACAGGTGTGTGTGGTTCAGGTGTGTGTGTGGTCCAGGTGTGTGTAGTCCAGGTGTGTATAATCCAGGTGTGTATAATCCAGGTGTGTATAATCCAGGTGTACCTCTGTGGCTCCATGCTGCTTGGTCTCCTCTGACAGCCACAGTGACAGCACTGTGGGGTCCGACTGCTTCACACTGGGCTCATCCAGAACCAGCAGGCCCAGACTGTCGGCTTTACCATCCGGCCTCGGCACCTGAAAGTCAAATGCAGTGATGTCACAGTGATGTCACAGTCATGAAGGTGTCTGAGTGGAGTGGTCAGGTGAGTGTGCACCTTCAGGAAGGCGTCGATGTCTCCCACAGCAGGGATGAAGTCTGGGATGAACGGCTTCAGACTGTGTTCCAGCTCCATAGACTGAGGAGTGTACCTGACAGGAGACAGAACCCGGTTACTAGAACCCATATAGAACCAGCCTGGTTACTAGAACCCATATAGAACCAGCCTGGTTAATAGAACCCATATAGAACCAGCCTGGTTAATAGAACCCATATAGAACTAACCTGGTTAATAGAACCCATATAGAACCAGCCTGGTTAATAGAACCCATATAGAACTAACCTGGTTAATAGAACCCATATAGAACCAGCCTGGTTAACAGAACCCATATAGAACCAGCCTGGTTAACAGAACCCATATAGAACCAGCCTGGTTAATAGAACCCATATAGAACTAACCTGGTTAATAGAATCCATATAGAACTAACCTGGTTAATAGAACCCATATAGAACCAGCCTGGTTAATAGAACCCATATAGAACTAACCTGGTTAGTAGAACCCATATAGAACCAGCCTGGTTAACAGAACCCATATAGAACCAGCCTGGTTAATAGAACCCATATAGAACCAGCCTGGTTAATAGAACCCATATAGAACTAACCTGGTTAATAGAACCCATATAGAACCAGGCTGGTTAATAGAACCCATATAGAACCAGCCTGGTTAATAGAACCCATATAGAACTAACCTGGTTAATAGAACCCATATAGAACTAACCTGGTTAATAGAATCCATATAGAACCAGGCTGGTTAATAGAACCCATATAGAACCAGCCTGGTTAATAGAATCCATATAGAACCAGCCTGGTTAATAGAACCCATATAGAACCAGCCTGGTTAATAGAACCCATATAGAACCAGCCTGGTTAATAGAATCCATATAGAACCAGCCTGGTTAATAGAACCCATATAGAACTAACCTGGTTAATAGAACCCATATAGAACTAACCTCTTTAGTAGAACCCATATAGAACCAGCCTGGTTAACAGAACCCATATAGAACCAGCCTGGTTAATAGAACCCATATAGAACCAGCCTGGTTAATAGAACCCATATAGAACCAGCCTGGTTAATAGAATCCATATAGAACCAGCCTGGTTAATAGAACCCATATAGAACTAACCTGGTTAAAAGAACCCATATAGAACTAACCTGGTTAATAGAACCCATATAGAACCAGCCTGGTTAATAGAACCCATATAGAACTAACCTGGTTAATAGAATCCATATAGAACCAGCCTGGTTAATAGAACCCATATAGAACTAACCTGGTTAACAGAACCATCAGAACTAACTGTTTATTTGTCTCATCTCGTTTCTCATTTTGTGGCTCATTTTTATTCTTTTAGGTCTTGTTGTGATTTTGTGTCATTTTTGTTGTCGTTTTGTCTCGTTTTTGTAGTTTTGTGTCTCATTTTTGCTATTTTGTGTCTTGTTTGTGTTGTTTTGTGTCTTGTTTGTGTCGGTTTCTGTCACTTTGTGTGTTGTTTTGCATGGGTTTGTAGCGTTTCATGTTTTTATTTCTGTCAGATAAGGTACCAGCGTCCTCTAACTCGTGACTCCACCAGAGGACGAGCTTCTCACCGTGTGATGTACTGGAACAGCTCTTTGATTTCGGTGCTGACGGGCAGGTTGGCGTAGTCGGCCGGGTCGTACGCTCCCTCTGGAGCCTCCGTCTGCTCATCGTCATCGTCGGTATCGTCCTCGTCGGAGTCCTCTTCCTCTTCCTCCTCCTCTTCCTCCTCCTCGTTGGGACTGACCCCCGTCGGCTCTTTGGCTCTCGGAGGCTTGTGGTCCTCGTCGCTGCTGCTGTTGGCCGACATCAGGCCTCGAACCCGCCGGTTCCTCCTGGACTCTGACTGGACAAACAGACATCACAGAATAAAACCAGCTGTCAGCAAATAAACCACCTACATCCACAATCAATCTCTCCATTTAAATTCTCTCACTGCAGCTTCTTCAGAGTGAATACTTTCTGGTTTCTGTCCTCCTCTGTGACAGCTAACTGGACATCTTTGGACCAAACACTGACATCTGTCACCATTTCCAGGTGTTTGATCGAACAAACAGCGAGTTGATTCATCCAGATAATAATCTACAGTAAAAATAATGCAGTTCCTCTGAAAGTTCCTCTCTTCTAAAACCTGGATATTAACAAACAAAAATGGCAAAAACCTGAATATTAACCAATAAAAGTCTCAAAAACCTGGATATTAATGAACAAAAATGTCAACAAAAAAACCCCTGTAAATTAACCGACAAAAGTGTCTAAAAACTGGATATGAACCAACAAAAGTCTCAAAAACCTGAATATTAATGAACAACTGTGTCAAAAACCTGTATTTTAATGAACAAAAATGTAAAAAAAAAAAAAAAGTGTCAATTAACAAACAAAAGTGGCAAAAACCTGGATATTAATGAACAAAAATGTAAAAAAAAAAAAAACTGGATATTAACCAACAAAAGTTTTAAAAACCTGGATATTACCAAAAAAACTGTCAAAAACCTGGACATTCATGAACGAAAGTCTGAAAAACGTGGATTATTAACCAACAAATCTGACCACCAATTCCAGGCATTTAATCGAACAAACAGCGAGTTGATTAATCCAGAAAATAATCCACAGTAAAAATAATAACATTCCTCTGCAAGTTCCTCTATTCCTTAGACATAAAATGACAGAATTTTGTCCACCATGAAAAAAAAATCATCCAGAATGACTGTAAAAAGATCAGTTAAAAGCATTAAACTAAAATCTTAATTTGACATTTATGTCAGATAAAAGCAGTAAAAAGTAAAATGATCAGTTGATTATTGGTCACTGCCAATATTCTGATTATTGATAAACAGCTCCAGTCATTTTAAAAGCAAGAACAGAGAATAAAACAGCAGAGAATGTAGTTTTTAGAGATATTTGACCATAAACTGACATCTGAGGGGTATTAACATCAAATTAATTCATCCAGCAGTTACAGTGAAATGAGTGATAGTAGAAATAAAAGCTCATAATGGGATTACTGTTATAATAATCGATGATAAACCGTTAAAACCCGGTGTTCCAGTTTGACTGGTGATCAGGTTAACTGGCGATAGTTTCCGTCTCCAGATGTTTCGTCCGCAGATTCGTCACGATCAGACCTGGATTTACGTGAAATAAAGATACCAGATAAAGAAGACCTCGCCGAAAAACGTCGGCATCACTACTTAATAAAGTCTATATCCATGTAAATATCACCTACATACAGTAAAAAGAAACGTGCGGGCCGAAATAAAAAACACGTATTTTTCAAGTACGGTGAGAGGATTCGAAACCACGTAATCCAGCGATAAAATTACGAGACCACCGTTTTATTCATTGTGCTACCGATCAGCTCTGCAAGCTTTCTGCTTCATCCATATAGATCACTGTCATCCTGTCAGGTGTTTAACACCTGGTGATTGTTCAGGAAACACGTCCATGTCAACTGGGGATAATCACAACTTAACACAGGCTGCCTGGTTAAGAACGAGTCACAAAACTATTTATTGTCTCACCAAGAAAACCCACAACATAGAAGCACGTCCACTGCTGTGTTGTGTGTTAGTTTGTGTGTTCAGTGGAACAGATCCAGAGCAGAACTTCAACACACAACACAGCAGTGGACGTGCTTCTATGTTGTGGGTTTTCTTGGTGAGACAATAAATAGTTTTGTGACTCGTTCTTAACCAGGAAGCCTGTGTTAAGTTGTGATTATCCCCAGCTGACATGGACGTGATTCCTGAACAATCACCAGGTGTTAAACACCTGACAGGATGACAGTGATCTATATGGATGAAGCAGAATGCTTGCAGAGCTGATCGGTAGCACAATGAGTAAAACGGTGATCTCGTAATTTTATCGCTGGATTACATGGGTTCGAATCCTCTCACCGTACTTGAAAAATACGTGTTTTTTATTTCGGCCCGCACGTTTCTTTTTACTGTCTGTAGATGATATTTACATGGATATAGACTTTATTAAGTAGTGATGCCGACGTTTTTCGGCGAGGTCTTCTTTATCTGGTATCTTTATTTCACGTAAATCCAGGTCTGATCGTGACGAATCTGCGGACGAAACATCTGGAGACGGAAACTATCGCCAGTTAACCTGATCACCAGTTAAACTGGAACACCGGTTCGGTAACGGTACAGGGCCTGAGAGCAGCGGAGTTACCTGCCGCTGGCCGCGGGGAGTCAGGCTGTAGACGCTGGCCACCTCCTCTCCGTCGCCCACCTCCAGGCTCTCGTCGTACGGCTGGTTCTTCAGCAGGCGGCCGGCCCTCTCCCGGTCATCCCGATCCATAGGCGGACCACAGCGGCTAGCACCAAGCCCACCGCGTCTCTGGACGTTCAAGCCGAGCTTCGGAGCAGTTTAACGGTTTCTCTCTGACCGGAACGGACCGGACAGCTCAGTTATTCGGTTAATGTTCCTTTCAAACCAACTTCTGGGCACTTTTAACTGTTTTCTGCCCGTTAAATTAAAGTTTTCTCCGCTTTGAGGAAACCAAACCGCCAGCTGGCTAACAGTAGCACCTAGCAGCTAACAGTAGCACCTAGCAGTTTACAATAAGAATCTAGGTGCTGACATTAGCGCCTAGCTCTTAGCATTAGCAACTAGCTGCTAACAGTAGCAACCAGCAGCTAACACCACAGCACACCAACTAACATTAGAACCTAGCTGTTAGCGTAGCAACTACCTGTTAGCATTAGCAACCAGTCGCTAACAGTAGCACCCAGCAACTAACAACAAGCCGACAGCGGGGCGTTTGGAACCGGGCACCTCGACCCAGACCGCAGACAGACGGTGTCTCAGACGTTAAACGACCGTTTGTTGTTTTTTTAAACGCTTTAACTCGCGGTCCGAGTTCCGTTTATTAGCATCTGTCTGCGTCCAAACGGTGTTCAACGGAGGAGCTGGCGGTGCACCGTATCCTGGCAACGGGCTGCGGCGCGCAGGGCATCAGGGGGAGTGTAGTCAGATTACCCAGAACCAGCAATGTTACTCAAACTTGTACGAAATAATGTCAATTTGTCCAAAATGTAGTAATAAAAAAATGTAAAAAACGAAATAAATTCGTCTAAAATGAATTATGTTTGCCCAAAATAAAATGCATTGTTCAAAAATGGCTTAAAATTGTCCAAAATGAAAAAAACTCTTAAACAAATACCATAAATCCATCCAAAATATCAAAGAAAATGACCCAGGATGACATAAATGTATTCTAAAGGAATTATACTTGGATAAAATTACACACATTTGGACAAATATGGTCTAAAATTTGTCCAGAACAACAAAAACTGTCAGAAATGTCTCACAAATTGTCTAAAATGATACAAATTTGTCAGAAAAGTCTTTTAAAATGATCCCAAATGAATTATATTTGTACAAAATAGCATATATTTGGCCAAAATGTCATACATTTGTCAAAAATGACTTAAAGGGTCCAAAATGATGAAAATGTCCTAAACATCAAAGAAAATGTCTTCAAATTCTTTCACAAAGGTTTTGCAAATGATCCAAAATTGCATAATTTTTAATGTATGAATGCAGCTGAAATCAACCATCTCGTTGTATCGTTAGCGTGTCAGGAGGTTAGCGGCTAGCTAGCACCATCTTCACACTGGCTAAGACCGTTAGCTAACATTCTCTCATTTTACTTTGTGTCTTGTTTTTGTTGTTTTGTGCCTCATTTTTGCCATTTTGTGTCTCATTTTTGTCATTTTATGTATTTTTTGTGAGCTAAATATATCTTCATTTTAGAAATGCACTCTCTTTTTGTTAATCTCCACTTTTGTAAAGTTCACAAGATCAGAAGTTAAAGGAAAAATGCTGCAGCTTTGATTAAAGAAAAAACAAAACTTTACTGACAAAAAGAACATACAAACGAGTCAAAGGTTGTTTCAGAAATGATGCTCGGTGGTGACGGCAGCCATGACGTCATCGTACTGTTCATTCAACTCTTCGTCTTCCTGTCCACGTGAAGACATCGCCATGGAAACGGGCAGGTTTCTCCTTCGGATGGGCTCGGATTCTGTAAATAAATATGAGATGTGCCGTTATCTGGAGACACAAAACAACCACAAAAAGACACAAAACAAGTAACGAGACGTAAAACAACTATAGAAAGACAAAACAATTGTAAAGAGACAAAACAATTACATAAAGATGCAAAACAACTACAAAAAGACACAAACAACTATAAAGAGACACAAAATGGCTACAAAGAGACAAAAAACAACAAAAGATAGATGCAAAATGACCCAAAAATATAAAAATCAACTATAAAGAGACACTAAAGAACCACAAAAAGACACTAAACAACTAAAATAGATGCAAAACAACCAAAAAAGATGCAAAACAACTACAAAAAGACACAAGCAACAATAAAGAAACACAAAAACGACTACATAAAGACACAAAACAACTAGAAAAAGACACAAACAACTACAAAGAGACACAAAAAGACACAAAACAATGATAAATGTTAGTTATTCTTAGGATTTGGATGCATGAACTGTCTGTCCGGTTGGACCAAAACGTCTTGTTCGGTTAGATTTGTCAGAAAAAAGTCCCACAACATCTTCGACGTTGTTCGGAGTACGAAGGCATCTGTGTTATTGGTTGACGTCAGGTTCGGGGTTAGGGTTTTCTCTGAGTGATGAAACAGAAGGTTTGCAGTTTGCTAAACCTGCTATCAGTCCAATGAGACCAGGAGAAGGAGAGTCAGAACTGTGGTCATTAAAGGACAAGGTTTAGATGTGGACTTTAAGAACACTCATGGAAGTGTTTCAGACTGGGTTCTGGATTGCTGGTTCTGGACTGGTGTTGGACCCATTTTAGACTGGTTCTTAAACTGGTTTTGGCCTTGGTTTAAGTCTGGTTTTTAGAATGATTGGAACTTTTCCCAGGACTGAAATCATTTTCTAACAGCCTCAGATCCTCCAGACTTCTCAGAAAACTTATGCTGACGACGCTCTGGAACAACTGGCCTGAGAAAGGGCTTTTTAGTGACTTGCTTTTCTGTGATGTTGTCTGTCTGGATTTATTTTATTAGTTTGTTTTATTATTTACTATATTTATGATTATTACTATTACTTGTAGTCTTGTCTGTGTGGTTTTACACTCCGTTTTCTTTTATTCCTCTGAATCGGATGACTTTTTTTGGTGCTTTTATTTGTCTATCTGATGTTGTTTTGATTTATTCTGTGCATTGTTTTTAACTACATTTGACTCAATTTCTACACTTTGGCTTGTCTATTTCAAACAGGAGGACTATTTCTCCTGTTTGACATATTGGATATTATTGGCTATTAGCCAACAAATGTGTCAAAAATCTGGATATTAATGAACACAAGTCTAAAAAATCTGCATATCAATTAACAAAAGTGTGAAAAACCTGGATATTAACGAACAAAGGTGTGAAAAACTCCTGGACAGGTCTGGAGAAACCTTCTGGAGTCACTCTAGATTCCTTCACCTCTGTCCCTGAGAGCTCTCTGACCTTCTGATGAACCAACCACCTTTCACCTCTGACCACCTGTATGTAGCGTTCTCTAAACGTTGTGGGTCGGTTAGCCCGTTGGTTCCCTACCTGTGGGCTGCTGTCGGTATAAAGACGCCATGAGGACGGTGGAGATGACGTATGGACAGCCCACCACCAGGCAGCGGATCACTGTCACAACGCTCAGGACCTCCTGTGGACCTCCTTCATCTGAACCTGGAAGAAGCAAACACCTGCTCAGGTAACCATCACAAACCAAAGACCCAGTCACTGCCTCCATGTTGGACTTTCTAGGTTCCTTCTAGCAGACGATCCAAGTCCTCGGCTAACATGTTTATTATCGAGATGATCGGCCAGTGGCAGGTCTGGAACCTACAGCATCATGATAAAAGTATTTGCCCCCTACAGAAATCTTCTATTTCTGCATATTTCCTGAACCTACTAACTGGTTTGACAGCAGCAGGTAAATGTTTGTTCCAGCTGTGATCATCTTCTACATTCATGGAAGAACATTGGTCCACTCTTCTCTGTAGAACAGTTTTAATTCAGACACATGAGAAGGTTTTAGATCATCAGCTGATCTTTGAAGGTCTTCAACCAGCATCTTCAAGTCCAGACTTTGACTCGTCTGCTCCAGAACCTTCATTCAGTTCTTGATGATCCACTTGTTGGCATTCTGTGGGTCCATTAGTGTTGAGCTTCAGGTCTTGAATTGATGGTGGAAGTTCTCCAGGAGGTTCTTCTGATAGAGTAGAATTCATGACCAGTCGTCCAGGTCCTCCAACCATCTCACTACCACCGTGTTCCACTGCTGGTATCATGTTCTTTAGTTTTACTCCAGATGGAACGGACCCATGTCTTCCAGAAAGTTCCACCTTTGACTCATCAGTCCACAGGATGTTCTCCTAAAGTCTTGGAGGAACCTTTATGATGTTTTAGGTCAGTAGAGGTTTGATCTTTAGCTCTTGTACTATCTGATCTGAGATGTTGCTTGTCAGAATACAATGTGTTCTTCTGCTGAAGGAAGTCATTGCTGTGATTAGATTGGGAGTCATTATGTCCAGGTAATGATAATTAATCTCAGGGGCTCTAATGGCTCTTTGGGCACCTTAATGATAAGGGGTTGATCTGTAGGGTCTTGTTCCATGACCAGATGTCTTCTAATTAGGAAATATATGTTGTGACATCATACCTGTCCAAAGCATATAAAAGTGACCTCTGGTTATTGTTCGGGGAGGTTCATATTGGCTCTGATTCCTCCCAGGCAGTCTCTCTGTCTGATCGATGCTGTTCTTCCTTATAATGAAACTTATTATTAAGCAAGTCAGTGTCAATGGACGTTTTCTTCAACATCTGCACATCCTCTATGTCTAAGAGAAACCACGACACTCTCCATGGATCCATTTTCTCCAAAATGTTCCTTATTGTGGAACCATGTAGACGGACCTTAACTGAGGACAGTGAGGTCTGCAGATCTTTAGATGTTCCTCTGGGTTCTTCTGTGACCTCCTGGATTAGATGCTGATGTTCTTGGAGAAATTTTGGTAGGCTGGCCACTCCTGAAGGTTCTCCACTGTTCCATGTTTCTCCATGTGTGGATAACATCTCTCACTGAGGTTCTCTGGAGTCCCAGAACCTCAGCAGTGGCTTTAGAACCCTCCAGACTGATGAACGTCCATGACTTTGTTCTTCATCTGTTCTTGAATCTCTGTAGAACGTGGCATCATGTTCTGCTTTCTGAGATCCTTTAGCTGCTTCACAATGAAGACAGGTTCTATCTAGTGATGTTTAGGTTCCAACAGCCTGGCAGGAACCATGTGAAGGTCTGGATGGAGAACCTGAACCCAACTGACCAATGAATGTGGTCCTTTGGTAGACTGGTAGCTCAGGGGGCGATTACTTTTTAACCGAGAACAAGATGGTCTGGACAGAACTTAACCTTCAATGAATAAAACCATCATTTAATAACTGTATTTTGTGTTTTCTTGGGTTATCTTTGTCTGATATTAAAACGGTTTGATGATGTGGAACATTTATGTGACAAATATGCAGAAACAGAAGATTTCTTTAGGGGTGCAAATACTTTTTCAGGACACTATACATCCAGTGAGTCAGACTACTTTAAATATAAAATAACCACAACATGACCCAAAGAAAGCTAGATTAAACAGTTACAAGATTACACATTTTCCTCCACTTTCTAGTTTGTTTAAATTTTCTGAGCTGTTTCTGGACATGCTGCTGGTTGCTCTGTTAGGTGACATATTCCATCTGATGGACGACATGAGATCCACCAGATCCACACCTGGTGGGACGGCTTCTGGTTCTGTTCAGCTCACCTCTGACAAACAGCCAGCTGGACAGAGACTCTCCATGACCGCTGATCTCACACCTGTAGATTCCTTCGTCTGACTTGGAAACATGGAAGATCGTCATGGAACCAGAATAGTTGATCCCGATGAGGACCTCGTCTTTATAGAAATCAGATGGGAGGCTGGTGGAAGACCGTGAATGACAGCTCAGTGTCACATTGTCTCCCTTCATCACAGGGAGGACAGGAATCACAAGGATCACTTCTTTATCTGGATATTAAAGTGGCACAGTGTCAAGAACCTGGATATCACTGCACAAAATATCAAAACAGACAGATTAACCTGAATATTACTCAACAAAAGTCTAAAAAACCTGGATATTAACGAACAAAAATGTCCAAAGCCTGGATATTTATGAACAGAAGTCTCAAAAACCTGAATATTCACCAATGAAAGTGAGGACCTGGATGGACAGATTTCTCATGATCCTACCGTGCACCGTGAGGTTGACTGAGTTGCTTCGCCGTTTCGTCAGAGACTCGCACCAGTAGTAGCCGCTGTCGGTCTGCTTGGCGGTCTTGAGGATGCAGCCTGATGCCGTGACCGACCCCCATGGACGTCCACAGCTGGAGATGGTGCTGACTAATTCCGTGGACCTGTGAACCGTCCATCCGTGGAAGCTGCTGTTTGGGCCACAATTCAAATCCAAATACTGATACTCAAACATCTGAGACGACTGTGGAGACACCGTGAGGGACGCCGAGCCAGACCCATCTGGGGACAGACAGACTTTCACTCAGTGGGCTAGAAGGTGCTCATGTCCTCCAACCACTGATTCAGACAGGGAAGACATCAAAAAAGGAAAGAAAGCAGAGTCCATTTCAGAGCCCCTGCAGCAGCTTATGAGAAATACGTCCTGATATTTCCACAAAAGTGTCAACAACTTGAATATGAATGCACCAAGGGGTTTAACACTTGATGTTAATACAAAAATATCAAAATCCTGAATATTAATGGACAAAAGTGTCAAAAATCTGAATATTAATGGACAAAAGTGTCATAAACCTGAATATTAATGGACAAAAGTGTCAAAAACCTGAATATTAATGGACAAAAGTGTCATAAACCTGAATATTAACAGACAAAAATCTCAAAAACCTGAATATTAACGGACAAACATGTAAAAAACCTGAATATTAATGGACAAAAGTGTCAAAAACCTGAATATTAACAGACAAAAATCTCAAAAACTTGAATATTAATGGACAAAAGTGTCAAAAACCTGAATATTAACAGACAAAAATCTCAAAAACTTGAATATTAATGGACAAAAGTGTCAAAAACCTGAATATTAATAGACAAAAATCTCAAAAACTTGAATATTAATGGACAAAAATATCAAAAACCTGGATATTAATGAACAAAAGTCTCAAAAACCTGAATATTAATGGACAAAAATATCAAAAACCTGGATATTAATGAACAAAAGTCTCAAAAACCTGGATATTACCAAACAAAATTGTAAAAATTCTGGATATTAACCAATAAAAGTGTCAAAAACCTGATCGTTAGCAAACACTTATAAAAAAATCTGGATATTAATCAAAAAAAGTCTCAAAAACCTAGATATTAACCAACAAAAGTCTCAAAAACCTGGATATTAACCAACAAAAGTCTCAAAAATTTGAATATTAACCAACAAAAGTCTCAAAAACCTGGATATTAACCAACAAAAGTCTCAAAAATTTGAATATTAACCAGCAAAAGTCTCAAAAACCTGGAAACTGATGTAGAACATAATCAAAAAACTACCAAACACCTGGACATTAATCAGAAAAAGTATCAAAAAACTCGATATCCATGAGCAAAAGTCTCAAAAACCTGAATATTAACCAATAAGTGTCAAAAACCTGGATATTAATGGACAAAAGTCTCAAAAATGTGGAAATTAACCAACAAAAATGTCAGAAAACTGGATATGAACCAACAAAAGTCTCAAAACCTGGATATTAATGAACAAAAGTCTCATAAACCTGGATATTAATGAACAAAAGTCTCATAAACCTGGACATTAATGAACAAAAGTCTCATAAACCTGGATATTAATGAACAAAAGTCTCATAAATCTGGATATTAACAGGTTAAAATGCCATGAACAGTGGAATGACCTTCTACCAGCAGCCAGCTCAGTGGAGACTCTCCATGTCCTTGGATGCTACATTTGTAGGCGCCTTCGTATTCCTTGGAAACATGGTGGATGGTCATGTGACCTGCAGGTCCAGACCCAATCAAGGCTCCGTCTTTATAGAACTGAGCCTCTACACTGGAGGTTCCCTTCGTCCTACAGCCCAGAGTGACGTTTCCTCCCTCCTTCACCGGCAGGGCAGGACTCTGCAGGATCACCGGTTTCTCTGCAAACAACCAGAACATGTCCACCGTTACAGCAGGAAAACCAGTTCTGCATCCTGTCCGTCAGACTGAGACATGCTATTCACTTCTCCTTACTGGAACCGGATCCTTTAAAATGTGACTGTCCAACAACTTTAACTCGACCTGTGAGTCACGAATGTTGCATTGAACATGAAGCTAAATGATTGGTCATCAGAAACTGGAATAAGGAAGTCCGTACGTACGGACGTAGATGGATGAATCTCACCGGTGATGGTGATGTTGACGCCGTCGCTGCTGTCTCCGTTTTTAGATTCACACCAATAAACTCCAGTGTTGGACGCCTTGACTGTGTTCATGTGACAAGTAGAGGACTTCTGGCTGCCCCAGACTCCACCACACTGGGACAAGTCCAACCTGTCAACACATCAATGGACAAGTGTCAAAAACATGGAAATTAACAACAACACTGTCAAAAACATGGATATTAACAGACAAAAGCATCAAAAAACCTGGATATTATTGAACAAAAGCATCAAAAACCTGGATATTACTGAACAAAAGCATCAAAACCCCGGATATTGTTGAACAAAAGCATCAAAAACCTGGATATGAACAACAAACATTGAACAGCCTGGTGCTGCTCTTCAGTTCGTAGCTACACACTGAGAAGGACTAACACCTGAACTGCACTTTTAATGCTAAGACAACACTGGACCGGCTGGACCCCCCAGAAGGGTTTGACTCGTTCCCAGAGAGGATACGCCAGTAAGATCGGACAGGAAGGAGGCCACGGCAGCCGCCAAAGATGCTGGAAAAGAGGCAAAGAGTTGGAATCAGAGCTAGGCTAACTGCAACTCTGCATAAACCAGCAGTTCCAAGCATCTTTCTCTCATCTTCCTGGTTAACAAGATGGACGAGATGAAACTGTGGGACGTTAACAACCAGATAGACAGCTGTATCATGGTGATAACAGAGACATGGCTGCACAGTAACATGCCGGACCTAGCCGTGGAGCTAACAGGACGTACAGTCTTCCAGGTGGACACTGGACACAGTAAGAGGAGAGCAGGAAGTGCATCTATATCAACAACAGTTGGTCCACGGACTCTGCCGTTATTGAGAAACACTGCTGTCCAGACCTGGAGTTTCTAACGTTGAACTGCAGACCTTTTTATTTGCCCTGGGAAGTAACCCAAGTGTTTGTAACTGCTGTGTATATTCACCCATGAGCTAATGCTAACGTAGCTATGAGCAGCTGCATGACAGCATCACCAGGCAACAGAACAAACACCCAGAGAGCTTCTGGAGACTTTAATCACACCAACTTAAAGACTGATCTCCCCAGATTCTACAAGAATGATGACATTCAAACAAGGAAGGGCAGAACATCAGACCAGGTCTACACCAACATCTCTGGAGCCTACAGAGCCCTCCACTCCCCCCACCTCGGACATTCAGACCATCTTCCCCAGTGACTGACTCCGGCTAACACCCCCTCTTCTGCAGGTCTAAGCCCAGTACCAGTCAGAGCAGTTCTGGATCCCTGCAGGACTGTTCTGAAGACACCATATGGAAGCTCTTTGAAGACCCAAACATTGAGCTCCACACCTCCTCTATACTATCAGACATCAGTTTCTGCATGGATAAGGTAACATCAAGGACACAGGTAAAAACATTTCCCCACCAAAACCCCGATTTAACGCCAATAACAGAGCACTAAGAGACAGGGAAGCCTACAGGAGGGCTAGAGCAGACCAGAACAGAGACATCAGTGCTGCTATAACAAGTCCAGAGAGCAGATAGAAGTCAACTTCAGGGAGAACAACCCCTGCTCCCCGTGGAAAGACATACAGAATATTACTGACTACAAACAATGCCACAACACCCCCCCTCCCATCGACACTTCTCTCCCAGACCAGCTTAACACCTTTTTCTCCCGCTTTGAAGAGGACAACAGACAGGTAGAGGACACACAGCTGACATCATCAGAGCATGACCCGCCCCCCACCATCCAACAACATCAGGTAGAACCAGTCCTGCATGGCATCGACCAGGAAAGCACCAGGAGGATGGAGTACCAGGAGGGTGCTGAAATCATGTGCTCATCAGCTTGCTGCAGTTTTCACTAACATCTTTAACCGTTCACTGCAGCAAATCACAGTCCCCACCTGCCTGAAATCTGCCACCATAATCCCTGTCCTAAATCCTCTGCCATCACAGGGTTGAATGATTACCTGTGGCCCTGACACCCAGGATCATAAATGTATGGAGAGACTGGTGTTACTGCATGTCAAGGCCCACATCACACCTGGCTTCCATCAACATCAGTTCACCTACAGGTCCAGCAGATCCACAGATGATGCCATCTCCATCACCCTCCACACCGCTCTCAGCCACATTGAAAACCCCAACACATATATCAGGATGCTGTTTGTTGACTTCAGCTCTGCATTTACCTCCATCAGCTCCAGCAGACTCATCAACAAACTGCAGACACTACAACCTGGAACCTCCTTCTGTCTGTGATCAAGGACTTCCTGACTAACAGACCTCTCCACATCCTCCACCATCGTCCTCAGGGCTGGTGTTCCTCAGGGCTGGTGTTCCTCAGGGCTGTGTGCTGAGTCCAGTCTTGTACACTTATGATTGTGTCGCTACTCATGGCTCCAACACTTTCATCCAATCTGCAGATGATACGACTATTGTGGGGTTCATCAACATCAGTTATGAGACATCATACAGGGAGGAGGTCCAAGCACTGGTGGCCTGGTGCAGTGACCACCACCTCAACACCTAGAAGACAAAAGAAGTCATTATTGACTTCAGGAAGTCGAGGACTTCACCGCACTAAGGTCTGAGCATCAATGGGGAGGAACTGTAAGGGGTCACCAGCTTTAGGTTTCTTGGCTGGACTGTGAACACCACCCACACCATCAGAAAGGCCCAGCAACGTCTCTTCTTTCTGAGAACACTGAGGAGGAACAAAGTTCTTCCACAGCTCAGTGGATCATCTGCTCCCTACTTCCACGCCTACAGGAGAACTATTCCAGCCATCTCCTCCGACAGGCCACAAAGATCCGAGATGACCCCGCCCACCCAGGACACTCTCTGTCCACCAGCCTTCCCTCTGAGGACTCAGAGTCATGAGAGCCAACAGAATGAGACAGCTTCTTCCCCACGGCTATGAAGAGCTGCTGCATGAACCATGATTCCTCCTAGAAGCACAAACACCCACCTAGCTGCTACAGGAGATGTTGCCGTATGGAATCTCATGGCACCCTTGAAATGACAATAAAGCTTCTTAATCTTAAAACTGTCATAAGTCTGGATATTAACCATCAAAAGTGTCAAAAACCTGGATATTAATGAACAAAAATGTCATGAATGTGGATGTAAAGCATCACAGATGTGGATATCAGCACAAAGCAGCGTTTCCACTTTAATGTTTCACGATCACATTGACTTAAAAACCTGCCAAAGTTCTCGAAAGAACCTCGAGTCCAACAGATCAGTTCACATGGAAGGTGAGATCTTCAGGTTGATCCATCGGTCACCACATGGAACGAATCCTAAAGCAGACGACCTTCTACAGTCCTGAAGAACACTAAACCAACGGATCATCAAAAGGAACCAGACCCCAGAACCATCAGAAGTCGGGTTCTGTTGAACTCACCCGCTGGTGGTGTATCTCCTAACCGTCCAGTCCCTGGGGCCGAACTGCTCACAGCTCAGAGAGAACTTCTCGTACTCGAAGAACTGGCTCCGGCTGGGTTCCACCACCATGGAGGCTGAGGAACACAAGGGTCAGTAAACTGGGTATTAATGAAGACAAACGTCTCTGAAGACATTAAGACGCTTCCTTCACGTCTCCAACGTCGCCTCAACCATTCGACCAACAACAACATGCTGTTGCCTCTCTGGAGGAGATGTTGGGACTGTTTGGTGAATCTTACCATTGCTGGACGTCCGGCAGCATCTCATCAGCACTGAAACACAATCAGACCACACCAAAGTCTAATTTAAATCCACCACGTGTTGCTTTGACCTGCAGCCTGCTGTTTCTGAGAATTATTAACTGATTACTTACAGAGGAGAAACAGAATCATCATGGACTTCACTGACCGCCTGAAAACATCCTGTTAAAAAACCACGAGGACGAAGGAGGAGTTAGTGCAGCGAGCTGAGCATGTGGAAAACCTGGATGTTAACTCAGAAAAGGGCCAAAAAAACATAAAGTATAACACAAGACTGTCAAAAAACCTGAATATGAACGCACTAAAGTGTCAAAAACCAGTAAAAATCTGAAGTTTGACACATAAAACTGTCCAAAAATTGTGGTATTAACGCATGTAAGTGTCAAAAAACAATAAATTTGAGGACAAAAGTAACAAAAATGTAAAGTTTTACACATAAAACCATCAAAAAATAGGCTAATAACACACAGAAGTATCAAAAACCTGTAAATTAAAGCACAAAACTGTCAAAAACCTCGTTTTACTGAAAATGTGTCAAAACTCAGGAAGTTAAAGCAAAAAAATGTCAGAAACCCATTAATTAAAACACAAAACTGTCAAAAAAAACTTGAATGTGAATGCACTAGTGTCAAAAATATGTAGATTAAAGGACAAAAGTATTAAAAATCTGAAGTTTGACACATAAAACTGTCCAAAAATTGTGGTATTAATGCATGAAAGTGTCAAAAACCTGTAAATTTGAGGAAAAAAGTATTAAAAACCTGAAATTTTAGACATGAAACCATCAAAAATAGGCTATTAACACACAGAAGTATCAAAAACCTGTAAATAAAAACACAAAACTGTCAAAAACCTTAAATTTTACTGAAAAACGAATCTAAACTCAGGAAGTAAAAGCAAAACAATGTCACCACACAGATATGTCAAAAACCCATAAATTACAGCAAACTGGTGAATGACAGCAGAAAAGTGTCAAAAACCAAGGATCTGAATGGACAGAAGAGTCAGTGTCCTGTCAGAGTTTAAGTCTGAGATGAGAAAACTTACAGAGCAGAAGCTGAATCATCTTCAGGAGCTTCACTGACCGACTGCTGGCTGAAAACATCCTGTTTAAACCACGAGGAGGAAGGAGGCGTTAGAGCAGCGAGCTGAGCACAAACAAGACTTCATCTGGCCCAACGCTCAACATTCATCTCTAGAAACACATCTCTGGACGAACACCTGCACAGGGAGAAGTGGGAACAACCAGCTGGAGCTCACTTCCTGTTTGGAAGGTCAGCTTGGTTTTCACCACCTCATGTTGAAAGAACAGACGGAGGAGCTTCAGGAAACCGTTTCAGGCAAAAAAATCTGACTTCATGAGAAGATCTTGGATGGATTCAGTGATTTACCTGGAAATGGAAAAACACAAGTGTTTAAAATTCACATATTAATCAACAAAAGTCTAAAAAACCTGGATATTAATGCACAAAAGTGTCAAAAACTTGGATATGAATGAACAAAAGTCTAAAAAAAAAAAACCTGGATATTAACAAACAAAAGTCGAAAAAACCTGGATATTAATGAACAAAACTGTCAAAAACCTGGATATTAATGAAAAAAACTATCTAAAAAGTGAATCTTAATGCATTAATTAGATTCATGGAAACACACTTCAAGGCAAATACAGCAGACAGGCAGGTAATAAACTAACTTTAACAAAAACTTACAACAAAGTCAGGCGAGGCGGCAAACAGAAGACGGCTGGCGATCCAGGAAAACCCAAAAGTACCCAGAAATCCAAAGGGAGCCCAAAGACGAAGCAGAGGAACAGGAGGAAGAACGAGGTAGGAACAACCAGAACCAAATGGAACAAATCAGACGACCAATCAGTCACAACAGGAAGGAAGTTTAGAGACACGCCCATGGTCAGAGACTTCAAAATAAAACAAGAAGCAATAGAAACCACACATGGAACAAACCCAAAGACGACGACACGAAAGTTTCATTAACCAGGAAATTAATGAATGAAAACTGGATAGTGATGACAAAAGTGTGAAAAATACATACATTAATGTATAAAAGTCTTAACAAACCTGGATATTAACAGAGAAAAGTCTAAAAAACCTGGATATTAATGTAGAAAAGCATCAACAACCTGGATATTAATGTAGAGAAATGTCAACAATTTGGATATTAATGCACAAAAATGATTTAAAAAGTAGATAATTCACAAAAGTATCAACGACCCATAGATTTTCAGGCTTGTTTCTCTGCTGTGGCCTCCAGGAAATAGCCTCAGTGACAGAAAGTTTCCATCACTAGGTATAAAGTTTTGTTATTCCAGAGGCTGTGCGACGCCTCGAACCACTGGGGCAAAGACCAGGATCGGTTTACCACCCTAAGATGGCTGCTTCAACAGAGACAACAGGTTCCGTTCTCAGTAAAACTGTTGAAATGTAGAACTCTGGTGCTGTTAAAACCACCGTTCCTGCCTCTGCTGCACAAACAGCCGGTCTAACCGACAGCACTGTCTGCTCATGTCTTCTCTCTGGCTTCTGTCCAATGCTGCGGTTGCTTGAACAGGTCTGCTGTGGTGTAAAGAACAAAAAAAATAGTGAGATCAGTTCCACAGAAACAGGAAAGACTCGCTACTAGTGCGTCAAAGGCCGATGTCTGCTGGAGATCTCTGTCTGAGGTCACACTTGCATCAGTGGCTTCAAAAGTCTGCAAGTTCACGTAGGAAACTGTCACACAACTGGATATCCATACACAAAGGGGTCAAAAACCTGGAGAACACAATCAGAAAACTGTATACTACTGTACAGAAGTACCAAAAACCTGGATATTTATCAATAAAAGGATCAAACACCTAGATATTAGTGAACAAAAATGTCAAGAACCTGGATATTAATGAACAGAAGTCTCAAAAACCTGGATATTTATGAATAAACATGTCAAAAACCTGGATATTTATGAAGAAAAGTCTCAAAAACCTGGATATTTATGAACCAAAGTACCAAAAACCTGGATATTAATGAACAAACATGTCAAAAACCGGGATATGAATGAACAAAAGTCTCAAAACCCTTGATATTTATGAAAAAAAAGTACCAAAAACCTAGATATTAATGGACAAAAATGTCAAAAACCTGGATATTAATCAACAAAAATGTCAAATACCTGGATATTAATGGACAAAAATGTCAAAAACCTGGATATTAATCAGCAAAAGTGTTAAAAACCTGGATATTAATGAACAAAAATGTCATAAACTTGTCCACCACCAGTCAGTCCTCCTGAACCCTGGAACATCTCCGAGGTTTGTGTCCTCAGACTGATCCTAGACTACATCGACCACCATAGTAAGACTGAAAACAAACAGACCTTCTACGTGGAGGAGGTTCATCATCTGACAGAGTTCTCATGAGAACCTGGACCTAAATCCAAGTAAAACCAGGGAGAAGATGCTGGTCGTCTTGTAGATTTCATGTCATGTTTGTTTACTGTGAGATTGTTCTTTCATTGGTGTGTTCTAAGGTTCTGTTCAGTACCACAGGACACAGACCAGTTTCTCTGACTTTACTGTTATAAGCATCAAAAAGAACATCATAAAGAAACATTGACACATGGACAGCAGGTCAACTATCAAAGCAAAGAAGAAACGTGCAGGAACATCTAAAAACCTTGAGTAACTACATACTATGGACCATCTACATGAGGAGTGAACAGAGGGAGTGCTGTAAATGTAGTCAGAGTCCGTTTGTCCAATCAGAAGCCTCACAGTTTGCTCTCCAGGGTCACGCTGTCTTTTTCTTGAACGGTGTTGTTGTGACAGGGAGCCGAGGCTTCGTTGTCCACCTCTTCTCCTGAGACGGAGATTCAACAGTAAATAAAGAGTCTGGAATGAAGCGAGAACATCTGCAGACGTTTGTGTGCTCACCTTTGACCTGGCGGGCCAGGAGGCGGGGCCCCGCCAGGCCGATACCCAGCGCACCGATGGGCGCCGTGGTCAGGATGGCTAACACGGCTAACGTTAGCACGTCCAGACTGAACTTCATCAAGGCCTCGTCACCTTCCTCCCTCGCCATGTCCAGCGCCTTGGAGCCGATGGCAGCCTGGTGGACACGAAGAGGTACCCAGCAGTCACAGAGACATTCTAGAGGTAACTGGAAGGTTCTAGGGGTTATTGGAGGGTTCTAGGGGTTAGTGGAAGGCTCTAGGGGTTAGTGGAAGGTTCTAGGGGTTTCTGGAGGGTTGTAGGGGTTACTGGAGGGTTCTAGGGGTTACTGGAAGGTTCTAGGGGTTACTGGAGGGTTCTAGGGGTTACTGGAAGGTTCTAGGGGTTATTGGAAGGTTCTACGGGTTATTGGAGGGTTCTGGGGTTACTGGAAGGTTCTAGGGGTTATTGGAAGGTTCTCGGGGTTATTGGAAGGTTCTAGGAGTTATTGGAAGGTTCTAGGGGTTACTGGAAGGTTCTAGGGGTTATTGGAGGGTTCTAGGGGTTACTGGAAGGTTCTAGGGGTTATTGGCGGGTTCTAATGCATGTAGTGGTTTTTTTTGGTGGTTCTAGTTCAGCATTAAAAGGTTCACATGAGGTTTTAGGGGTCATCCTGGTACTTCATAGGCCCTGTAGTTCAGAAGGTTCTTGAGGGCCTTTGGATAGTTATTGTCAGAACTGAAGTTTTAGCATCACTCAGGAGATTTTAGGCGTAATTTAAAAGGTTCTAGAGGTGGTTTAAGGAGTTCTAATCATGATAGTCTGTGTGGTGGTTCTAGTCATCATCTAGTTGTTATATCTAGGCTTCTCAGTCACTTTAGTAGCTCTGGTGGTCACTGTTGGCATTTGAGGGGTATTAAGGGTTCTAATGGTTGTTTACGAAGTTTCTTTAAAGCTCTAGAGGTTCTTTATACTAATTAAGGATTAACTGAGGAGGTTCGAGGGATGAATTGGAGTGCCTACAGCTTCTGAAGACCTTCTAGATTTTGTTTGTCCTGGTTCTTGCGGTCAGTGATCTAAAGGTCCTTTATAAGCGTGATTTCTTTAGTCTCTAGAAAGTTCTGGTCCTGATGGAGGTGATTCTGAAGGTTTTAGAGGTTCTTTAGGTGGATATTTTTGTAGCAGTCTCACAGACCTGTACAGTGGCTTTAGGGAGCCACGCCACAGAGATGAAGAACTTCTCCTTCAGGTTGAACCCTCCATAGTGGACCAGCAGGAAGGTGACCAGCAGACGGACCACCAGACCGATGAGGATGCAGGCCATGCCCAGACCTGAGCAGAGACACCAGAGTGGGTACGAGAGCTGCTGAGTTACAGAAGAGTCACAGAGGACGGTTCTTACCCACGGTGCTCGGGCTCAGGGTTGCTATGGTGATCTCAGCTCCAATCAGACCAAACAGGAGAGGCTGGAAGACATCCCAGGACCGACCCACCATGGCTGCCACCGGGGCCTGCACAGAAAGTCAGAAACACCTGGATCTAAGTCCCGTTTAGCGGTGAGAAGAAGCTCTGATGGTGTGGACGTGGCTGGATCCAGGTTTCAGACACTCTGAGGAGCTCTACCTTGTCGGTCTTCCAGCCGAGAGCAGCCAGGAAGGACAAAACCAGCGTGCAGAGACCACCGGCTCCAGCAAAACCAATTACATGACTGAAGAAGACTGAAAATATGGACAGACCCAACAGCATGAGGGTTCTCCTCAGCACCAGGTCCTCCTGCAGAAGACAGACGGCCTTCAGAAACACATTCTGATACGGGACTGATAGAACTGGAACATAAGATAAAGATAAAGATAAAGTTCTTTATTTCTCCCCACGCCAGGGGAAATTTACATTGTTACAGCAGCTTATGTAACAGTAGACATAGTGATAAGAATAAAATAATAATAGAACAATAGTAATAATATTTACAATATATACAAGGGTGAGAGATGAGGATAAAGTGGCTTAACAGAAAAAATAAAAAATAAAGTTTAAAAGTGCAAAGATGTGCAGTGCAAGAATGTCTGTGCAAATTTTATGGTTTGGGGTGGTAATGATATAGTCCAGTTTATGTTAACATCAGCCAGTGATGCTGATGTTGTAAAGTCTTATAGCAGATGGAATGAAGGACCATGCACTGCAAAAACTCTAAATCCTACCAAGTCTATTTGTCTTATTTTCAGTCCAAATGTCTCATCCCACTTGATTTGAGATAAAATACTGATATATATGGAATCACTTTAGATATTTTTAGGATTTTTTTGGAAAATAAAATTATTTACAAGAATTTTCTTGCCAAATTTGGGTTTTTTTTTTTTTTAAAAATAAACTTTTAAGGGAAACTTTTAAGGAATTGTTGAAATTTTCTTCCTGAAGGTTTTGCAAATTTTCTGAAATTTGGAGAATTTTTTTGCTGATTTTTTGGATTTTTTTCAGACAAGGAAACAATATTTTTTGGTGCCTGTAAATGAAGACCTCAGGAGGGTTAAGACATCTCAAATTAGGAGGTTGCATGAAAGCAAAAATCTATTTTTGAGTGAAAAACTGCTATTTTTTTAGCATGTCTGGCTTATTATAAGACACCAAAGCTTGACAATCCTGGTAAAATAGAGCTTAAAATCAGTTTTCCCAGCTAATTTTAAGATCTCAATATTCTAAATATCATATCTGATTTCAAGAAATCTCACCAAGACATTTTTCACTTGGCAGATTTTTTCACTTATTTCAAGGTAAAAGTTCCTTGAAATAACTTTTTTTTCTTGTTTTGAGAGGAGCATTTTTTCCAGCGAGTCAGACCTGGTCTCTGCTGGGGAACCAGACCAGGAACAGGCCCAGGATCAGTCCAGCTATCACGCCTCCCACCACCTCCAGCAGACCCTTCAGTATGTTCATCCAGGTAGAACCTGCAGGACAAGAACCACCACAGCATGCAGAACAGGCAGGATGGAGTCAAGCAGAACAGGACAGAAGGTTCTGTGAGACCTGTGGAGAAGGCGATGCCCAGACAGGTGGAGAACCCCGTTATAGCCAGAATATCATCGAAGCTTCCAGCAGCCATCAGCAGGGTGGGGATTCCCTGGACACAACACCACAGCACAAGTGTTAGAGAACAGGAGAACCCATCATTAGAACTGGTTTTATGGTCCTTTAGGAGGGTCTTGGATGAGTTGAGATTGTCCAGTGGTCCTGACATTCCTGGACAAGGAGGATCTAAAGATCTTTTAGGTGGTTCTACTGGTGGCTAACTGAAGTTTACCAGATATTTCATTTGGTTCTGGAGGTCAGTGGGATGATTGTGTTGTCATTGGGGAGGTTCTACAGGTCTTTAGGATGGTTCTAGAGGTTCTTTAGGAAGTTTTTGTCTCAGAGGGTGCTATAGGAGGTCTTTGTAGAGGTCTTCGTGATCATTACGAGGGTCTAGGAGCCGTTTTTGTTGATATTTTCGGAAGGTTCTCCTGATTTGTTGGGCGATTCCATCATCATTTAGATGATGGAATCGCCCCGGGGGGTGCACTCTATCTGTGAACCCACACATAGAGTGCGCCCCCCGGTGGCAGAGAACAGAACCAGCATTTGTTAGTGGAACATGGTGATGATTTACCTTCTCCACTCCGAATCCTTCCCTCTGCAGGAGCAGCATGGACGGAACCACGACGGCTGGAGACACTGCAGCTAGAACGAAGCTGCAGGAGAACATGGAAACACCTTCAATACACAGCTAGCTGTAGCTAGCATGTAGCATGGTACAGGTCTGTCTGTGTCTGTTGTTGTGTGTCTGTTGTTGTGTGTTGTATGTCTGTTGTTGTGGATCTGTTGTTGTGTGTCTGCTGTTGTGTGTCTGTTTGTGTGTCTGTTGTTGTGTGTCTGTAGTTGTGTTACCCCAGGATGAAGCCCCAGGTCCAGGGCAGCCCCAGCAGCAGTTGTGGTTGTGTATTGTTGTTGGGTTGTTGTGTAGTTGTGTTACCCCAGGATGAAGCCCCAGGTCCAGGGCAGCCCCAGCAGCAGGTGAGACACCACGGCTACACAGCAGGCTTCCACCACACAGGGACCGATGGCGAGGCGAACGCACACGGCCTTCAGCCGCCGCAGCGCCTGAACAGACACACAACGTCATTGGTTAGAGCGCTGTGAGGTCAGCAGGGGCTACTGAGCGCGTGCGGTGCGTACCGAGGGGTCGAGGCCCAGCCCGGCTCTGGTCAGGATGATGGACAGCGCGATGTTCCTCAGAGCTGCAGACCAGTGAGTGTCGATGAAGACGGCGTCCGTGATGTAGGGAACGTTCCTCAGCACCAGGCCGGCCAGCAGCATGCCTGTTTAAGATACTAGGTACCAGGGACTAGATACTAGGTACTAGGTACTAGATACTAGGTACTACACACCAGGTACCACATACTAGATACTAGATGTAAGGAACATTCGACAAGACGAGGCCAGCCAGCAGCATGCCTGTTTAAGATACTAGATACCAGGTACTAGATACTAGATACTACACACTTGATGTAGGGAACATTCCGCAAGATGAGGCCAGCCAGCAGCATGCCTGTTTCAGAGATTAGATACTACATACTAGATACTAGATACTAGTAAGTAAATCAAGTTTATTTATATAGGACCTTTCACAGATAAAAAAAATCACAAAGTGCTTTACAGTAAAAGAAAAAGTAAATAAGACATAAAAATACAGTAAATAAGCCCCCACCATATAGAGCCACATTGCTCATAAAATCACACACATAAAATCACACACATAAAATCACACACGTAAAATTAGATTAGATTAGATTAGATTAGATTAGTACAGGTTAGTCTGGATCAGATTATACTACGTTATTCTGGTAGTACTCGGGTCGTACCAAGTAGTGGAGGGAAGGGGGGCAGCGTGGGCAGTTGGATCAGTCCGACCAGCTTCCCTCCGAGGACGGAGCAGATGAAGAGGATGACGAGGCCGAAGAGGTTCCCTCCAGGTAGACACTCCTGACCAGTGATGGACCAGACCACCCCGAACAGCAGAGCAAAGAGACACACTGAGGAACCCAGACACAGGAACCACATGAGGAACCCAGACACAGGAACCACATGAGGAACCCAGACACAGGAACCACTTGAGAAACCACATGAGGAACCCAGACACAGGAACCACATGAGGAACCCAGACACAGGAACCACATGAGGAACCACATGAGGAACCCAGACACAGGAACCACATGAGGAACCCAGACACAGGAACCACATGAGGAACCACATGAGGAACCCAGACACAGGAACCACATGAGGAACCACATGAGGAACCCAGACACAGGAACCACATGAGGAACCCAGACACAGGAACCACTTGAGGAACCGCATGAAGAACCCAGACACAGGAACCACATGAGGAACCACATGAGGAACCGCATGAAGAACCACATGAGGAACCCAGACACAGGAACCACATGAGGAACCACATGAGGAACCCAGACACAGGAACCACATGAGGAACCCAGACACAGGAACCACATGAGGAACCCAGACACAGGAACCACTTGAGGAACCGCATGAAGAACCCAGACACAGGAACCACATGAGGAACCACATGAGGAACCGCATGAAGAACCACATGAGGAACCCAGACAGAGGAACGACACGAGGAACCCAGACACAGGAACCACATGAGGAACCCAGACACAGGAACCACATGAGGAACCCAGACACAGGAACCACTTGAGGAACCGCATGAAGAACCCAGACACAGGAACCACATGAGGAACCACATGAGGAACCCAGACAGAGGAACCACATGAGGACCCACATGAGGAACCCAGACACAGGAACCACATGAGGAACCCAGACACAGGAACCACTTGAGGAACCACATGAGGAACCCAGACAGAGGAACGACACGAGGAACCCAGACAGAGGAACCACATGAGGAACCGCATGAAGAACCCAGACACAGGAACCACATGAGGAACCACATGAGGAACCACATGAAGAACCCAGACAGAGGAACCACAAGAGGAACCCAGACACAAGAACCACATGAGGAACCACACGAGGAACCACATGAGGAACCACATGAGGAACCCAGACAGAGGAACCCAGACAGAGGAACCACATGAGAACTGGAAGGAAGCAGTGAGTTCTGTTACGTTTGGTGATGAGCAGGTTGAGGAGACCCTTAGGATGAGGACAACGTTCCTTCAGAGAGACGCAGGACGGACAGCAGGATGACGGTTCTGGGGCGGCCATCTTGATCTGCAAGCAAGCACACAGAACCTCACTGATGGGGAACCATCGGAGAATGTTCCCACAACGTTTAAATAACATTAAAATAATTTGTGTTTTAATCAAATGTTCAGATGTTCATTTTTCAGTGATCCTCCTACGATGAAATAATGTTCTAATGTTAACATTCAGAGAACGTAGATGATGTTCTGTTATAACGAAGGAGGAACGTTGTCAAACCAACATTCACAAAATGTCTTCCAGATGTTCTTGAGGCCTCAGATGAGTGAATGTTTGTATACAGAACGTTTTATAAAACGTTCCTGTAATGTGATGGATTGAAGGTGGAACATTTCGCTTCCTTGTTGAGGGAGCAACAAACGTTCTTCTGTAAAACATTTCCACAATGAAAATAAGAACGTTCTCAACACAACATTCAGAAACATGTTCCAGATATTGTCGAGACCTCAGATGACAGAACGTTCTTCATAATACGTTCTGGTACTGTGACATATTAACAAAGGTGGAACATTCTGCCATTTCCAGTGAGGTTCTTACAAAATAATTACAATGTTCAACCATCAACATTCAGAGAACATTGTCAGGAACACCGATGATGTTCTGTGACAACAAAAGAGGAGGGTTCTCAAACTAACGGTCCAAAAATTTCTTCCGGATGTCGTCAAAGATTTTTACAAAACGTAAGATTTCTCAAAGGTTTTGACTCTTTGTTGAGGGAACACATCCTAGAACGTTCTTCTATAGGACGATAAAGGTACAAGGTTTTCAATGCAACACTTAAAAGAACGTTTTAGAAATGTTATCAAGACCTCAGAACATTCTTCGTAAGACGTTCCTGTGCTGTGACATAGTGACGACATTCTGCCTTCAGTGTTCTCAGGATGTTCTGACGTTGTTGTTAAGGAACACATGACAGAATCTATAAAACGTTCCGACAGCATTCCATGACAACAGAAGAAGAATGTTCTCAGTGCAGTATTCAGTTTGGAGAACCAAACATCTTTAGAACGCCTTCAGTTGTCTTAAAAAAATCTGGTAACTGAAAGAAAACTTCCTGCTGAGAACGTTATTCGAACATGATTAGAACATGATTAGAACATGATTAGAACATTAGTTGAACATCATTAGAACATTAGTAGAACATCACAGAAGTTTCTCAGTACGTTTCTGGAACAAAAAAAATAAATCAGAGTATTAATAGTGGTAGTAGTAGTAATAGTAGTGGTAGTAGTATTAGTAGTAGTAATAGTAGTACAAATAGTAGTAGTAGTAATAGTACTAGTAGCATTAGTAGTAGTGGTACTAGTAATAGTAGTAATAGTACGAGTAGCATTAGTACTAGTGGTGGTAGTATTAGTGTTAGTAATAGTTGTCATAGTATCAGTACTAGTAGTAGTAGTACTAGTAGTATTAGTACTAGCAATAATAGTAGTAGTCATATTAGTACTAGTAGTAGTAGTAATAGTACTAGTAGTGGTATTGCTATTATTATTATTATTAGTAGTAGTAGTAATAGTACTAGTAGTGGTATTGTTATTATTATTAGTAGTAGTACTAGTCGTGGTATTGCTATTATTAGTAGTAGTAGTAGTAGTAGTACTAGTAGTGGTATTGTTATTATTATTAGTAGTAGTAGTAGTAGTACTAGTAGTGGTATTGTTATTATTATTAGTAGTAGTAGTAATAGTACTAGTAGTGGTATTGTTATTATTATTATTAGTAATAGTACTAGTAATGGTATTGCTATTATTAGTAGTAGTAGTAATAGTACTAGTAGTGGTATTGTTATTATTATTATTATTATTAGTAGTAGTAGTAATAGTACTAGTAGTGTTATTGTTATTATTATTATTATTATTAGTAGTAGTAATAGTACTAGTAGTGGTATTGCTATTAAGTAGTAGTAGTAGTAATAGTACTAGTAGTGGTATTGTTATTATTATTAGTAGTAGTAGTAGTACTAGTAGTGGTATTGCTATTAAGTAGTAGTAGTAGTAATAGTACTAGTAGTGGTATTGTTATTATTATTAGTAGTAGTAGTAGTACTAGTAGTGGTATTGCTATTAAGTAGTAGTAGTAGTAGTAGTACTAGTAGTGGTATTATTATTATTATTAGTAGTAGTAGTAATAGTACTAGTAGTGTTATTGTTATTATTATTATTATTAGTAGTAGTAGTAATAGTACTAGTAGTGGTATTGCTATTAAGTAGTAGTAGTAGTAATAGTACTAGTAGTGGTATTGTTATTATTATTAGTAGTAGTAGTAGTAACCCTAGTAAAACACCAGCATACCCTGACGGGGTATGCTGGTGTTTTCATTTGCACAACTGACTTCCCCTCTTGACGTCCCTTTAGTTTGCCCCTAGTTATGCTGCTATAGGCCTAGACTGCTGGGGAACCTCTCTTGATGCACTGAGCCCTTCTCTAACTACCTATGTATTTACTATATATACCATTATTGCATTACATTCACTCTGTTTCTTTCTGTGTCCTTTCTCCGAGTGTCCCTGGTCCCAGAGCTGGATGCTGGATGCTTCAGATGTGTGGCTGTGTTTTATGGTCCTTGTGTCCCACCCCCCCACCTCTCTATCTCTACCCCTCTATCTGTATCCCTCTATCTCTACATCTACCCCTCTATCTCTACCTTTCTACCTCTTCTGTCCCTCTCAACCCGCCCGGCCAGCAGGCAGATGGGTCCCCCCACATTAGAGCCGGGTTCTGCTCGAGGTTTTTTCCCCTGTTAAAAGGGTGTTTTCCTGCCACTGTCTCCTTAGGGCTGCTCTGGGGTTTCAGGCATATGGGTTCTGTAAAGCGTCTCAAGACAATTTGACTGTAATTGGCGCTATATAAATAAAATTGAATTGAATTGAATTAATAGTACTACTAGTGGTATTGTTATTAGTAGTAGTAGTAGTAGTAGTAGTAATAGTACTAGTAGTGGTATTATTATTATTATTAGTAGTAGTAGTAATAGTACTAGTAGTGGTATTATTATTATTATTAGTAGTAGTAGTAGTAATAGTACTAGTAGTGGTATTATTATTAGTAGTAGTAGTAGTAGTAATAGTACTAGTCGTGGTATTGCTATTAAGTAGTAGTAGTAGTAGTAGTAGTAGTAGTAGTAGTATTACTGACCGTGTCCGGCTCGCTCGTCCTCGGCAGGACTGTGATCTCTCTCTCCTCCTGAACTTTACTCCCTCTCTGACCAGCAGAGTTTGTTATAAAGGAGAGAGAGAGGGAGAGAGAGGGGTGAGAGACATAGACGGAGAATGGGCTGCTGCACTTTGTCCTCTCTGCAATTAAACTGCTACTACTGCACGATTAAAGTATAAACGCTGCTTCCGTAAACAATGCACTCAGAGTATCACAGTATTCTCAGGAGAAGAACTTCATTTATTAAAAGTTAAACCACTTTATGACAATATATTAGAATATTTTGTTATTAAAGGAGCCGACAAAATGAAACTCTGAGGAAAGGTGGTTAGAAATCACCTGACAGGAGGCAAAATATCCATCATTAAGGAATAGAATAGTCAAGGAGGCCACCAAGACACCCATGACTCCTCTGAAGGAGTTACTAGAAAGAGGCACGGAGGTGGAAACATCATGATGAAGCATGGTGGTGGCAGCATCATTAGGTGATGTGAAGTACTGGATACTATTACGAGATTATTACTGATGTAGTATTTTAATATTTGCAGTTTTGAATTATTTAATAATAATACTTAAAAGTTTAACGTTATTAAAAGTAAAATGAGGAAATATTCAGATTTTAGAAGCTGCATCCATTAAATCATGTCAAATATTGTGAGAAAATGAGATTAAAGGTTTCTGTGTTGAATCATTTGTTCCATATTTCAGTTTGTTGTTGACAATGGAAGTACTGAGAGTACTACCTGTGTAGTACTGAGAGTACTACCTGTGTAGAGCTGGTATTTGTGTTCTACTTGAACATGTTCTGTTCTCCAGCTCACTCTGTTGTTCTTTCCTCTAAAGCTCTGTGTTTGTTCTCCACACCTCTTCTGTTGGTTCTCTTTGTTCTGCTGTCGTCTATCAGGGTTGATTGATTATTGATCGTTTAATCATTAAACGAACGATCGGCTTCCTGGACTCGTTGAACCTAAATACGGTAAATCAGCTGTAAATGAGGAACCAGGTGGAGAAAAAATCAGGTTAAACACTGAAGCTTCCTGTTTAATGAGGTTTAATTGTCTCTGCTGCAGCGCCTCCTTCAGGATAAACTCTGTTCCTGCAGCATCTCTGGGTTTCAGGACTGAAGGTTAGAAACTGGAGATATTTTCCTCTAAACTCACAGAAATTACTTTTAAAAAACAACAAAATAATGAACTATGGCCAGATTTCACTGGAAACAACCTTTAAAACTATAAATACTTGGACAGAACGTAGTATTTTGGGAGGACTTACCATGTAATACCACATGAACTTAATCAGAAAGTAGTATTCACATTTGGAATAACGCTTCAAAACTTTAAGTACTTTGACAAAAATTTTTTTTTGGATCGAATAAACCTTTAAAACTACAAGTATTTGGACAAAACGTAGTATTCAGTTTAAACCTTTCTGCCCGTCATTTAGTTTTAAACTGGGGGTGGGACTTAACCAGGTGGGCGGGTCTATCAGCTACAGATGTTGGTGGGCGTGTCTATCAGCTACATTGTAGCTGGGCGGGGCCTATCAGCTACAGGTGTTGATGGGCGGGGCCTGGATACCTGTTCCTGGTGCAGCTTGGACCCGTCGTCGTTCGGCCGACAGTAACGTTTGGTGGATTCTTCATCCATCATCTGGAACAAACCAGTCACCAGAATACTGATACCTCAGTGGAAGTACAAGTACTGCAGTACATGTACAAATACTGCAGTACAAGTACAAGTACTGCAGTACAAGAACACAGAGTATTAAATGACACAAAACCAGCCCACAAGACACGAAACAGAACTCAGAAAGACTGAAGCAACCTGTTTGTGTCTGGAGAAGAACGTTCCCACAACATTTAGACAACGTTACCCACAAGTTCTAATGATGATTAAAGAGAACCTTTAATCCAATGTTCGAAGAACGTTTAGGGAACATTGTCATTTCCACTAATGTTCTTATAAAGTTACTGTAATGTTCTACCATCAAC
The DNA here is from genome assembly GCF_022539595.1 of Amphiprion ocellaris. Lineage (NCBI taxonomy): Eukaryota > Metazoa > Chordata > Actinopteri > Pomacentridae > Amphiprion > Amphiprion ocellaris. The sequence continues at coordinate 25,640,879 of NC_072788.1, read as the reverse complement.
ATTCAGAAAACATTGTCGGGAACACTGACGATGTTCTTCTCCAACAGAACAGGAACGTTCTCAAACTAACATTCCAAAAACGTTTTCCAGATGTTATCGTATATTTATAAAACGCTGCTGTACTGGGAAATTTATCAAAGATGGAACGTTTTTGCCTCTTTGTTGAGGGAACACATTGTAGAACGTTTTTCTACAGGACGATAAAGGAACAAGGGTCTCAATGCAACACTTAAAAGAACATTTTCAAAATGTTATCAAGACCTCAGAATGCTCTTCGTCAGACGCTCTTGTGCTCTGATAAAGGGCAGAGTTGGAACAATCTGCTAATCTATCACAATATAGAATCTGTAAAACGTTCCCTCAGTGTTTCATGACGACAAACAGAGAAGGTTTTTCGGTACATTCGGTACAACATTCAGTTCTGAGAACGTTCTAACAATGTCACCACCAAACATTTTTTAGAACATTTTCGGTTGTTCCGCCTTTAAGAAGAATGTTCTGGGAACTAGAGGAAAACTTTCCGCTGAAAACATCAAAATTTGTGGAACTTTCTCAGAACACGTTCAGAACAAACACAGAACAGGAAGGACATTCTCGATGCGACATTCAGAAATGTTTCTAAGATGTCAGTGAGACCTTGACAGAACATTCTTTGAAAGACGTTCCACAAAGGTGGAACGTTCTGGCAGAGTAAAGAATAGAATCTATAAAACGTTCCTGCAGTGTTCTACGGGGAAGAACGTTGTCACAATGTCATCCCCAAACATATTTAGAACATCATCCTTCCTGTAAAAAAACGTTCTGGGAACTAAAAGAACACACCCCACTTAAAATACTAGAACTTTGCAGAACTTTGCAGAACTTAGCAAACAGAAATTCTAGTTCAAAGTTAAGAACATTTTCCTGGCTCATGATTTTCCAACTAGAACCTGAACAGGTCTATAAGGAACAAATTAAAGAACCTGAACAGGTCTATAAGGAACAAATTAAAGAACCTGAACAGATGCTTCAGGAACAAAGCATCAGATCAGAGACTCACATTGGCAGCAGTGTTCTGGATGGATCCCAGCAGGACTAAAGAACTCCACTGAGCGTTCCTGTTTCCTCTGATGAGGGAGAACAGCTGACTGGAACAAAGACTGACTCACGGAACGTCTGAGTCTAATAACAGGAGGTTCTGTTGAGTCGTGGTTCTGCTAAATGACAGACTAAAGCCTGGCATTATGGAGACAAGTGGCGCTAATACCAGCCTGCAGCGCAACAATCACTGCTACGCTACGCTAATGACAGCTGAGGACGCAAACACCTGACGTTAGCACCACGCTAACACTAGTAGAAGTACCACAACCACAGGTACAAGTAGTCCGTTCACAGTAAAAGTACTATAAACACCTGGTACAAGTACTCTGTTCACAGGGAAAGAACCAAAACTATGGGGTACAAGTACTCTATTCACAGTAAAACTACCAAAACTATGGGGTACAAGTATTCTGCTCACAGTAAAAGTACCACAACCACAAGTACAAGTACTCCCTTCACAGTAAAAGTACCAAAACTACAGGATACAAATACTCTGCTCCTAGTAAAAGTACCAAAATCACGGGGTACAAGTAGTCTGTTCACAGTAAAAGTATCAAAACCACGGGGTACAAGTACTTTGTTCACAGTAAAAGTACAAACACTTAACTTTCACCTTGTTGTCTTTAAACCACTTCTGAATATCTTTGGCTGTTTGTTTCACATCATGATACTGCCACCACCATGCTTCACGTCATGATGCTGCCACCACCGTGCTTCACATCATGATGCTGCCACCACCGTGCTTCACGTCATGATGCTGCCTCCACCATGCTTCACATCATGATGCTGCCACCACCATGCTTCACATCATGATGCTGCCTCCACCGTGCTTCACATCATGATGCCGCCACCACCATGCTTCACGTCATGATGCCGCCACCACCGTGCTTAACATCATGATGCCACCACCACGCTTCATATCATGATACTGCTACCACCATGCTTCACGTCATGATGCTGCCACCATTGTGCTTCACGTCATGATGCTGCCACCATTGTGCTTCACATCATGATGCTGCCACTACCATGCTTCATATCATGATGCTGCCACCACCATGCTTCACATCATGATGCTGCCACCACCATGCTTCACGTCATGATGCTGCCACCATTGTGCTTCACATCATGATGCTGCCACTACCACGCTTCATATCATGATACTGCTACCACCATGCTTCATATCATGATACTGCTACCACCATGCTTCACGTCATGATGCTGCCACCACCATGCTTCACGTCATGATGCTGCCACCATTGTGCTTCACATCATGATGCTGCCACTACCATGCTTCATATCATGATGCTGCCACCACCATGCTTCACATCATGATGCTGCCACCACCATGCTTCACGTCATGATGCTGCCACCATTGTGCTTCACATCATGATGCTGCCACTACCACGCTTCATATCATGATACTGCTACCACCATGCTTCATATCATGATACTGCTACCACCATGCTTCACGTCATGATGCTGCCACCACCGTGCTTCATATCATGATGCTGCCACCATTGTGCTTCACATCATGATGCTGCCACTACCATGCTTCATATCATGATGCTGCCACCACCATGCTTCACATCATGATGCTGCCACCACCATGCTTCACGTCATGATGCTGCCACCACCGTGCTTCATGGTGAAGATGGTCTCTATGTGATGATGTTTAAATAAAGCTCCATTTTGGTCTCTTCAGACCTACAAACCTTCTTCCAAGTGACCTCAGACTTCCATCCGTCCCCTGACCTGTGGTGTTCAGTGTTCTTCAGTATCATGGTGTAGTTCTATCCAGGAGTTCTGATCCACCAGAGAGTGGACCTTCCAGATCCAGGAGTCTTTATCCTACAATCACTGACCTCAGATCATCCATTTTCTCGTGAAGACATTGATCTAAAAATAGGTCTGAAGATAAATCTGTTTGTCTGCTCTCGTTTCAGGAGGAAGTGGAAACACTGAATGCAGCCGTGAGTCACCGTCAAGTGTTCATCCATTCAGAGCCCAAAACTGAACTCGAATCCGGCCTGGAACCACCGACAGGAAGTGGAGAGGACATGGTGTGAGTGTATATATAGTTTTATTGGTGCGATACAGGATGATACAAACCAAATATTCACCGTTTACACAAAAACATTAGAGGCTACAGTCTGTTCAGAGAGCATGTAGATCCATCGGTCATCATGAAACAGCGAGGAAGAAACCAGATAACATACAAACACGCACTGACCGCATGTTCACACTCCAACACACATGTACACACACGCCGACAGCCCTGTAAGAAGCGTGACATACAAAAAGCTGTAGAAAAATACTCTTAAAAAACCAAACACACAAAACAGCAGCAGCAGCAGCGGCCACTTGGAATGTTCCAGATGTCAGTCCGACCTCGACGTAGAAGAAGCTACATGGGCAGTTTGTTGGACAACTAACCGGCTGTTTCATTTTCAAGGTGACTGGAAGAAACCTACAGAACCTGGGGAGGACTGAGACGGAGGGAAATGTTGAAGGGATTCTGGAGAAAAACAACAAAATCTGTGGTATATGAGGCCAAAAGTCACATGTAGTGGTGTTTATGTGATCAAATATGAGAGGACTAGTAGAGTTTTGTTAAATCTAGTCTGAAACCAGCCAAAACTAGTTCGAAACTAGTCTGAAACCAGTCCAAAACTAGATCTAAACTAGTCTGAAACCAGCCAAAACTAGTTCGAAACTAGTCTGAAACCAGTCAAAACTAGATCTAAACTAGTCCAAAATTTGTCCAAAACTAGATCTAAACTAGTTCTAAACTAGTCTGAAACCAGGTGCAGGCAGAAACTTTCCTTCAGAATCTGTCCAGCGACTCGTGGACATGTGGACATGCAGGACTTTGTAATTTGTCAGTAAACTTATTTAAAAGTCATCTTATATTTAGACATGGTGGATTATTATAGGATGCACTGTTTTAGAGGGTGGGAAGATGTCTGCATTATTACAAACCAACAGCAACTCTTCTAAACTTCTAATTTCACATATTTGGCGTTTATGAGCTCCTAATAAGTCTGTCGTCCATACACCAGGGGGCGCTGCTGCACAGCAAGAGGTTAAACTTATGTGAATAAAGAACTCTTATTTTCTGTTTTTTTGTGCAAACTAATTTGTAATTTGTGCCTCTTTTATCTACCCAAACCAAAAGGAGTGCAGAGATTAGCGTCAGTCTGAAGAGTGGTGGTCATTAAAGCTACGACCACGGGCGTGTCCTGGTGGCCAGTTGTGATATTACAACAGAATCAAAGCATCGCTGCTCAAAAAGGAGAGGACTCAGCTGACAGAACGACCAAGAGGACGCTTCCTACGACTCAAAGTATTATAGAGGGAAACTGCATAGAGAGGGACGACTCAAGCTGGTAACTGAAACTACCTGGTGAGGAGAGACTCAAAGCGATTATGGTGCTGAAACTGCCTGGGGAGGAATTACTCAAGATATTAATGGTGGTGAAACCGACATAAGATGGACGATTTAAGGTGTTTGTATGTTAAAACTGCCTGGGGAAGGATGATTCAAGGTGTTGCTTGTGGTGAAAATACCTGGGGAGGGACGATGTATGGTGTTAATGGTGGTTAAACTGCCTGGAGAGGAATTACTAGGTAGGAGGAATTACTCAAGGTGTTAATGGAGGTGAAACCAATTAAAGATGGATGATTTCAGGTGTTTGTATGTTAAAACTGCCTGGTTAGGGATGACTCAAGGTGTTTGTGTGTTAAAACTGCCTAAGGAGGGATGATTTAAGGTGTTAATGGAGGTGAAACCAACTTAAGATGGATGATTTAAGGTATTTGCATATTAAAACTACCTGGGGAGGGGATGACTCAAGGTTTTGCTTGTGGTTAAACTGCCTGGGAGGGATTACTCAGGATGCTAATGGCGGTGAAACGCACTTAAAATGGACAATTCAAGGTATTTGTATGTTAAAACTGCCTGGGGAGGGATGATTCAAGGTGTTGTTTGTGGTGAAAATACCTGGGGAGGGACGATGTATGGTGCTAATGCTGGGTGAACTGCCTGAGGAGGGATTACTCAAGGTGTTAGTATTATAAAACTACCTGAGGAGGGATGAGTTAAGGTGTTGCTTGTTGTTAAACTGCCTGGGGAGGAAGGATTTATGGTGTTAATGGTGGTTAAACTACCTGGGGAGGGATGATTCAAGACTCAAGATCATTAATTCAAGAGTCACGTGACTATGCAAAGAAGTTGAGGTTTCCCTAAAATGGTCCAAACTTCTGCAGCCATTTTTTTTTACTACTAGCTAACTTTAGCTACAACATCTAGCCAGTGAACTCTGCTACTGTTAAAACAGCTGGACGTCATTGGCTTCTAAATACATGGCAAAAGCTAACGTAGCTTGGTGCTCCTGCTATTAAAACACATTAATACATGTTGTATATTGTCAGTGTGCTACATTTGTGCTTCATATTCTAGCTGGCGCTAATTTGGCAGTTAATTGTTTGTGTTAGTGAGCCCGCGAGCTAACTAAAACTACAACGAGGTAAGGCTAATATATGTTAGCATCCACATTAGCGATATGCTACAGTTATAAGCAGGTGTTTGAATATTTCTGTTTTTGCTGTGTGTTTTGACTTTACCTACTATTTAAATTCAGGAATAAATCTTTAAATACTTTAACATGTCGCTGGTATTTAATTTTAAGTGCTGATATTCAGTATTTGTTCAAACTTCAGATTTGATCTGCGGCTAATGAGCTGTAGTACTAAACAAATACAGTAAAAATGACAGCGTCAGTTCTAAAGCACTATTACCTCCTAATGCACTATCAAAGGTTAACATGGATTATCTGGGGACTCTAAGGGACTGCAGTCTGTCGGATATAGAATCAAACTGAAGACAGTGTTGACCATTAAAGTTGCCCAAATCAGTTGCTAGTGTGTTGAGAAGCAAAGAAAATGGTCGTTCTCGCTGACATTCACACTCATGCACACGTACAGTACGACATTGTACAGGTAACAAGTTTTACTGCTAACTTTAAGTACAGGCACTATAGAGTGAAGCATTGTGGGAGGTTGAGTGCTCAGCTGGTCTGGTTTTAGCTAGCAGCTTTTCCATCATTGTGAAGATGTCTGGTTTATTTTACAGCCACATTTCTGGAAACGTTCCTCATAACTTCCTGAAAGCGAGCTGCTGTTCAGCCCTAAAAGAAGAAATATGAACCGACTCAGTTTGGTGCTAAACTCCAACAGACATCAGAGTTTCCTAGAACAGCTAAAGATGTCGGTTCTTGATCAGTAAATATGAATCATAAACTACTTACTGGAGCGTCTCTGATTAGCACCACAGTAAGATGTCATTTACAGCTAAGTTTCTGGAAACTTTCAGGAAGGTTTCAAGGAAATTAGCAGGAAAATATGGGACTGTTTCAATGAGAATCAAAAGTTTAACTGCTCAGCTTCAGAAACAGATGTTTGTCCTGTTGTCCCTGTTTCCAGGGAGTGTTTCCGTTAGCACAGAGTTTTAACACAACAATAAACTGAAACGCTGTTCATAACGACAGGAAATCTTCATGTGAACGCAAAGAAAGTTGGGTTTAACTGTGATGTTTAACCACCACTGATGCTTTTTAAACTGTCAGAGGTTTACTGGAGGCTCCTCAGGGTTTAAAGTGAATATGCTTCAGCTGAGGTTCAACATGATGCTTTTCTGGTGTAAATTCACTGAAGTTTGAAAGCTGCTGTGAGTCCTGGACTGAGATCAGGTTTGAAATAAATGTTAGACACCATTTATCATAATTTATGATCAATTCAAAACTAAAAAAATTGTAGAATCTTTTTTCTCTTTGTTTTAACACCAAATTTTGAATATTTTGAAAAAAGACAGAAGGAGTTCCGACTTATTCTTGAAATCCTCAATGTGCCAGACAGTTCAGTTTTGGAAAACTAGTCTAAAACCAGTCAAAACTATTCTAAAACTAGTCTAAAACCAGTCAAAACTAGTCTAAATCCAATCAAAACTAGTCTTAAACCAACTAAAACGAGTCTTAAACCAGTCAAAGCTAGTCTTAGACCAGTCAAAACTTGTCTTAAGACAATCAAAACTAGTTTAAAACCAGTCAAAACTAGTTTAAAACCAGTCAAAACTAGTCTAAAACCAATTAAAACTAGTCTACAACCAGTTAAAACTAGTCAAAAAACTGTCAAAACTAGTCTAAAACCAATCAAAACTAGTTTAAAACCAGTCAAAATTAGTCTAAAACCAGTAAAAATTAGTCTAAAACCAATCAAAGCTATTCTAAAACCAATTAAAACTAGTTTAAAACCAATCAAAACTAGTCTTAAGACAATCTAAACTAGCCTGAAACCAATCAAAACAAGTGGAAAACTAATTACAACTAGTCTAAAACCTGTGAAAACTAGCCTAAAACCAGTCATAACTGGTCTTAAACCAGTCTGTAGTTGGTTGAAAACTTGTCTAGAAGCAGTCCAAAAGTAGTTTAAATTGTCCAAATCTGTCTTAGAAGTGTTCTAACTACTGACAGAAGACATCTCTGAGTTCTCTCCCTCTTCCTGGTGTTCTGGTTCTACAGAGCTGCAGGACTTTAGATTAAAAATGAACCACAGTGAGTAAAAATGCTTCAGAGGAGAACAAACCCTCGGGAACGGCTCAGAGCTCAGAGGATCAGTGCACAAACTCAGATTTAGCAGGACGTCTCCTCTTCACACCTGCATCAACTCAGATTTAGCAGGACGTCTCCTCCTCAAACCTGCATAAACTCAGATTTAGCAGGACATCTCCTCTTCACACCTGCATGAATTCAACAGACAGCTGGTGTGTGACATCAGTGGTTAAACCTCACGTCTGCAAGATTCTTTGCTTCCACAAGTTTCTGAACTAGAAAACAATCATGAGAATTTAGTGAACGTTTAATCGTACGAATGTGAGTTCTACTCATCCACAGCTAGCTAGCTTGTTAGCGTCTGGAGCACTAGTAATCCTACGACTGCTGGTCAGCAGCCAGCGTCTGAAGGCAATCAGTATAGATAGAGGCACAGGTAGAGGATCTGAAGGTGTGTGGCGCCTGATGATGACATCACCTCCTCCTGGAATGAACGGGCGCTCAGTTCAGTCGCTCAGGTACGTGTGGACATAGATCTGCTGCTGGATCCACGGCGTGAAATGCGTCACGTTGCTGTAAACTCCGGGTCCAAGCACTTTGCTGAAGCAGACACTGCCCCACGACGTCAGGCCGAACAGCGTCCAATGACCGCCATTGTCCTCGCAAACCAGCGGGCCGCCGCTGTCGCCCTGGAAACAGAAAACCCAACACTGAGGCTTCACAGATCAATTATAACCCTCTTTGACTGCCCGCCAGCTGAACAACAGGTCAACAACATCACTGATCAGGAACATATGATGCAGCCCTGAGACTCTCCAAAACTAGTTCTAAACTCATCTGAAACCAGCCAAAACTAGTTCTAGTCTGAAACCAGTCCAAAACTAGTTCAAAACTAGTCTGAAACCAGTGTAAAACTAGTTGTAAACTCGTCTGAATCAAGCCAAAACTAGTTCGAAACTAGTCTGAAACCAGTCCAAAACTAGTTCAAAACTAGTCTGAAACCAGTCCAAATCTAGTTCTAAACTAGTCTGAAACCAGTCCAAAACTAGTTCGAAACTCGTCAGAAACCAGTGAGGGATGACTTCAGATGCTGGTGGTGAAACTGCCTGGGCAGAGATCCCTAGACTGCGTTATAGGAACCTGATAAATGGTGTCTTCTGTTCAGAGATGGTTGGAGTTTCTATCATGTTAGATGTTACTGATGACCATCCCTGACATTCAGCGCTCTAACTATATGAGTTCAGGTGTTACCATGCAGGAATCGACGGTTCCAGCGTCGTAACCGGCACAAAGCATTCTGGGAGTGATGGTCTTCATGTCGAAGTAAGACTGGCACTGAGACAGGGAGATGATCCGGACCTCCCCCTCCTGGAGCTTAAAGGGCACTGAAGACAGAAAGACACCAGAGTTTTACATGAACTCACTGATAAACGAACAGAAAGAGCTGTTAGCATTTACAAGTTCACAAAAAACAATGGTTTGCAGATCCATGTCTATTGTTGTCACAGGAAACTGTGACTTTAATGTCCTGTATTTACCCAAAGTCTGGACGGTTTGTGTCATGTTGGATGGTTTGTGTCATGTTGGATGGTTTGTGTCTTGTTGGATGGTTTGTGTCACGTTGGACGGGTTTATGTTACGTTGGACAGGTTTGTGTCACATTGGACGGTTTGTGTCACGTTGGACAGGTTTGTGTCACATTGGACGGATTCTTGTCATGTTGGACGGGTTTGTGTCATGTTGGACGTGTTTTTTGTCATGGTGGACGGGTTCTTGTCATGTTGGACAGTTTGTGTCAGGTTGGATGTCTTTGTGTCATGTTGGACGGGTTCTTGTCGTGTTGGATGGGTTCTTGTAATGTTGACAGGTTCTTGTCATGTTGGACGGTTTATGTCAGGTTGGACGTCTTTGTGCCAGGTTGGATGGTTTGTGTCATGTTGGACGGTTTGTGTCAGGTTGGACATCTTTGTGTCAGGTTGGATGGTTCGTGTCAGGGTGGATAGGTTCTTGTCATGGTGGACGGTTTGTGTCAGGTTGGACGGCTTGTGTCATGTTAGACGGGTTCTTGTCATGGTGGATGGGTTCTTGTCACGTTGGACGGGTTCTTGTCATGGTGGACTGGTTTGTGTCACGTTGGATGGGTTTCTGTCATGTTGGATGGGTTCGTGTCATGGTGGACAGGTTCTTGTCATGGTGGACAGGTTCTTGTCATGGTGGACAGGTTCGTGTCATGGTGGACAGGTTCTTGTCATGCTGGACTGGTTTGTGTCACGTTGGACGGGTTTATGTCACGTTGGACGGGTTCTTGTCATGTTGGACAGGTTCTTGTCATGGTGGACGGGTTCTTGTCATGGTGGACAGGTTCTTGTCATGGTGGACGGGTTCTTGTCATGGTGGACAGGTTTGTGTCATGTTGGACGGGTTCTTGTCATGTTGGACGGTTTGTGTCATGGTGGACGGGTTCTTGTCATGTTGGACGGTTTGTGTCATGGTGGACAGGTTCTTGTGTTGGATGGGTTCTTGTCGTGTTGGACAGTTTGTGTCATGTTGGACGGGTTCATGTCATGGTGGACAGGTTCTTGTCATGGTGGACAGGTTCGTGTCATGGTAGACAGGTTCTTGTCATGGTGGACGGTTTCTTGTCATGTTGGACGGGTTCTTGTCATGGTGGACGGTGCTTACTCCTGTTGCCCATGTGACCCCAGCCAGTGATGTAGCAGTAGGAGTCCGGGGGCAGCAGCTGACCAAGTTGAGGAAGACACACTGGTCTGACGAACGGCGTCTCTTCCACCTGACAACAACAACAACAACGTCAACAACATTCATCAGGACTGATACTGAGAGATCACTGATGGACATCACAGGAACATGTTATGCAGATGACACCCTTCTATATTTGACCTGTAACTTTCTTCATTTAATACACCGATACTAAATCCTCTTCATTAACTTCCTGTGAAATCCAGGATAGAATCTAAAATCCTTCTTCTAACATTTAAATTCTTAATGAACAGCTCCATCGTATCTTAAAGACCTTCTGGTTCCAGATCATCCTAACAGAACCCTTCTGACCTCAGAGTCGAGCTGCACCACGCTGATGTCATAGTCGACCACGGCCCGGTTGTATCGCGGGTGAACGATGATGGACCGAACACCACGACTCTGGCTGTGAACGCCTGGATGGTCGAGGTTACTAAGGCCCAGAACCACCTTCCACAGATCAGCGCTCTCCCTCCTAGAACCCAAAGAACCAGTGTGAGGAACGTCATCAAACCACAAGAACCTGCAGACTACGCTAGGGTTACTGAGCCCCACCCCTCCCCAGGCAGTTTGATCCAGTCTCACCACCCTTGGGGTAGTTGGGCCATGCCTCCTCAGGCAGTTTTAGCACAATTTACCCATTGATTCATCTCCCCATCACCATTTCTACCTTGATTCACCCCTTCCTGGGAAGTTAAATGGCCATTTACACCCTGAGTCATCCCTCTCCAGGCAGTTTACCACTACTAACACATTTGGCCACTCCGCCCCAGGCATCTTTATCACTACTAATAGATCAAGTCATCCCCCAAGCAGTTTTACCACTATTAACAAGTTTAGTCACCCCTCCCTATGCGTTTTTTCATTATGAACACATTTAGTCATCCCTCCCCAGGCAGTTTTACCACTACTAATACATTTAATCACACCATCCCAGGCAGTTTTACCACTACTAACCCACTGAGTAGTCCTTCCCTAGGTGGTTATCTCTCCCCAGGCAGGTCCATGCAGTCTCACTACCCTTGGCGTCATTGGATAATGCCTCCTCAGTCAGTTTTACCACTACTAACACACTTAGCCATCCCTCCCCAGGCAGTTTCATCCCCATTTCTACCCTGACTCGTCCCTCCCCAGGCAGTTCCCCCACCACTCCTGGAGCTCCCACAGATCCTGAAGCCCCGCCCCTCACCAGGTCTTACCCCTCGAAGCAGTGAGCGACCGTCAGCGCCCACCGCCGGGCGATGAGGACGCAGCCGCAGACGTGTCCGCTCTGACCGCTCTGCAGCGAGCACTGCCATGGCCACGCCCCCCGCCGCGACACCCGGCCTCCCAGAATCCTCTTCCTCCTCTGAGGGTGGACACCCACCGCCGGCCGCTGACCACAGTCTGACGGAGACACCGACAGTTGGTGAAACACCGTAATAATTAAATTGAGTTCTCAACTTTCCACAGAGCAGCTTGTCCAGTTCTGAACATAAAATGAAACACCTCAGAGTGAAAAACGCAATTTGCATGAAACAGGTCAGATAAGATGCAAAATGATCAGAGACAAAAGTGCCTCAAGGACACAAATCAACAAAGATGAGCCACAAAACGACTAAATCGAGACACAAAACTATTCTGCATATTTAACTATTCACATTGCTACCGTCTCTACAAACTTTGTGAGACAATTTAGTCGCCTTTTTGCGATTTTGTGGTTATTTTGTCTTGTCCTTCTCATTTTTAAGTCTCGCTTTGATCGTTTTGGTTCTGTTTGGTCATTTTGTGTCTCTTTGTTCATTTTGACTCTCGTTTTAGTCATTTTGTGTCTCATTATAGTCGCTTTGTGTCTTGTTTTAGTCATTTTTTTTCTCGTTTTGGTCGTTTTGTGTCTCATTTTGGATGTTTTGTGTTTCATTTTGGTTGTTTTGAGTCTTGTTTTAGTTGTTTTGTGTCGACTAAAACAAGACATAAAACAACTAAATCGAGATCTAAATGGACGAAACAAAACAACAGAAAGGCAACTAAAGTGTCTCACAAAGTTGGCATAGATGTAGATAGTTAAACATCTAGAGTCTGTGGAGCCTCCATTGGTTCCAGTGTTGGTAACAGCTCTGGACTCTTGGAAACATGTTCTGGAAAGGTTTGTGTCACGGGAGACAAATAACAACTCTTTTTAGACAAAGTTTACGTGTTACTGGTTGAAAATTTGTTGAATACTAGAATAAAGAGCTTTTGATGAAACATGACATGTTCGTTTTATTCCACGTGGACAGGTTCATGTCAGAAACATCGGATGGTTTCTGACTGATAAACTGTCCCTCTGGTTTCTTAAGGACTTCATGCAAGTGTTCATGGAGCTTCTGTGAAGAGCAACTCCAGCCAGCAGGGGGCAGCACTGTTTAGCTCTGGGGGATTACAGCCTGTCAACATGAAGAAGAAGGAGGAGGAGGAGGAGGAGGAGGAGGAGGAGAAGAAGAAGAAAGAGGAGGAGGAGGAGGAGGAGGAGGAGGAGGAGGAGAAGAAGGAGGAGGAGAAGGAAGAGAAGAAGAAGAAGGAGGAGGAGTAGGAGGAAGAGGATGAGGAGAAGAAGAAGAAGAAGGAGGAGGAGGAGAAGAAGAAGGAGGAGAAGAAGAAGAAGAAGAAGGAGGAGGAGAAGAAGGAGGAGGAGGAGGAGAAGAAGGAGGAGGAGGAGAAGAAGAAGGAGAAGAAGAAGAAGGAGGAGGAGAAGAAGGAGGAGGAGGAGAAGAAGAAGGAGGAGGAGTAGGAGGAAGAGGAGGAGGAGAAGAAGAAGAAGGAGAAGGAGGAGGAGGAGGAAAAGAAGAAGAAGAAGAAGGAGGGGGAGAAGAAGAAGGAGGAGGAGGAGGAAGAGGAGGAGAAGAAGAAGGAGGAGGAGTAGGAGGAAGAGGAGGAGGAGGAGAAGAAGAAGAAGGAGGAGGAGGAGAAGAAGGAGGAGGAGGAGAAGAAGAAGGAGGAGGAGAGTTTTACCTTCTCTGGTACAGAGGACTGAGACTCTCCTCCTGGAATGACAGGCGTGGCTGCAGGACGAGCAGTTTGTTGTTAATTCCATTAAAATCACAGAATCCAATCATTTAACTGTAGAAACTAAAAGGTTCTAAGACTGAAGTTCTGGAACTTTAAAAAGGTTCTGATGAAGGTTCTGGTCACTTGTAAAAACCTCTGACACTGAAGTAGAAGTTTCACCACTGGTTCTAGTAAAACATTCCAGATGTTCTCCTGGGTCCTACCTTCTCTTCTCCAGCCGGGCCTGGAGAGCAGAACCGTTCCTCAGGTTCCACTCCGGATGGACGTGTAACCAACGGCGACGGCCCGGAGCGCCCAGCTGGTCGGTCACCATGGAGACGGAGGAGGGAACCCTGCACAGAGACGTGTTCTCATGACGTGTTCACGGGTTCCAGACGGTTCTGGTCCTGGTTCTGGTGTGTTACTAACCTTACCCTAGTCCCAGCTGGCTGCAGGTCAGTCGGCTCAACTCGTGGTTCCACTCGTCGGCACAGACCTGGTACTCTGCTGCCGTCCTAAAGACCGTCAGGACGGAACCGGACTGGTCCGACAGAGAAACTGGACAAAACCAGGACAGAACCCATCAGAACAGAACTCATTAGAACAGAAACAGAACTCACTGGAACAGAAATAGAACTAGAACTAGAACAGAACAAGAACCAGAACAAAACTAGAACAGAACTAGAACTAGAACAGAACTAGAACCAGAACTAGAATCAGAACAGAACTAGAACAGAACTAGAACCAGAACAGAAACAGAATTAGAACCAGAACAGAAACAGAACTAGAACAGAACTAGAACTAGAACCAGAACTAGACCAGAACTAGAACCAGAACTAGAACCAGAATAGAACTAGGACAGAACTAGAATCAGAACAGAATTAGAACTAACCAGAACAGAAACAGAACTAGAACAGAACTAGAACCAGAACAGATCAGAACTAGAATAGAACTAGAACCAGAACAGAACTACAACAGAACTAGAACAGAACTAGAACCAGAACAGAACTAGAACATAACTAGGACAGAACTAGAATGGAACTAGAACCAGAACTAGAACAGAACTAGAACAGAACTAGAACAGAACTAGAACAGAACTAGAGCAGAAATAGAACCAGAACTAGAACAGAATGAGGATGGAACTAAAATGGAACTAGAACAAGAACAGAACTAGAACTAGAACAAGAACAGAACTAGAACCAGAACAAGAACCAGAACTAGAACCAAACAGAGCTAGAACCTAATAGAACCAGAACAGAACCAGCTTTAGAACTTAACATTTTCTCACAATAAAATGAAATACTACATTTTCATTAAACTGACGCCTGAATTTCTAAAAGTTCGTCTTCAGGATTTTCTGGTTTAAAATGTTTTTATCTGATCTTCGGGTTCTTTCCGTGTTTTTGTTTTTTTTCTCCATTCTCAGTTCTGTTCTAGTTTTTTTCAGCTACATTTTTTGTTTTGAAGCAAAAATCCAACTGAAACTACTTTTGTTCTTCTAATGTCACTGAAAGACTAAACAAATCAGTTGTATAAATTTATGGGAAAAATTCTGGAGTTCCTCAAGGAATGATCCGGGGTCCTGTTGTGTTTTAAACATCATTAGTTATCAGAGTTTAATTAATAAAAAATACTCTGAATGATTCACGCCGAATGCTAACGTGCTGGACACTAACGCTAACCTGCTGGATGCTAATGTGTCTAATGCTAACATGTGGACACTAACCTGCCAGACACTAATGTATCGGATCTAATGTCTCGGACGCTAATGTGCCGGATGCTAGTGTGTCAAAAGCTAACGTATTGGATGCTAACATGTCGTACACTAACCTGCCAGATGCTAACGCGTCAGATGCTAACATGCTGAACGCTAACCTACAGGATGCTAATGCTAATGTGTCAGATGTTAAAGCCCCATGGGCTTTAATCAGCGTAGATATGAGGAAACACGGCCTACTAAAGTTTCAGTCTATATTTTTATGATCACCAGCTTAGTGGTATTATTAATTATTATTATTATTATTATTATTATTATTATTATTATTATTATTATTATTATTATTATTATGATTATTATTATTATTATTAATAATAATAATAATAATAATATTAATATTGTTATTTTATATAAAGATGGTACAGCCCGCTGACAGTACCACAGTGTAATTATTATTATGTTATTATTATTATCAATAAGTATAAAGGTGGTACCACAGTGTTATTATTATTATTATTATTATTATTATTATTATTATTATTATTATTATTATTATTATTATTATTGTTAATAAATATAAAGGTGGTACGACAGTGTTATTATTATTATTATTATTATGATTAATAATAATAAATGGTACCACAGTTCCACTCGTCGGAGCTGTCTGAGCAGTGCTTCTTGCCGTCACACCACAGAGTCCGATGGACACACTGGTGGTTGTTACAGGACAGCTCGTTGTCGCTGCACACCGCTGAGGACAACACACAAACCAACATGACTACCTTCAACGTTAACAGAAAGTAAAAAGCAGCCAGACAGGAAGCAGACAGACTCACAGCAGTTGGCCTCGTCCACCAGCAGGGGGCAGTCTGGGAAGCCGTCACAGATCATACTGGCTTTAATGCACACCTTACTGCCGGGACACTCCCACAGAGCACGCTCAGAACAGCCTGATGGACAGACGGACAGTCGTTGACATCACACAGGTAGTGACATCGCACGGTGAGTGACATCACACAGGTAGACATGACACAGTCAGTGACATCACACATCATACAGTCAGTGACATCACACAGGTGAGTGACATCACACTGGTAGACATGACACAGTCAGTGACATCACACATCATACAGTCAGTGACATCACACAGGTGAGTGACATCACACTGGTAGTGACATCACACAGTGACATCACACAGTGACATCACAGGTGAGTGACATTACACAGGTAGACATTACACAGTCAGTGACATCACACAGGTGAATGACATCATACAGGTGAGTGACATAACAGGTAGTGACATCACACAGGTGAGTGACATCACACAGTCAGTGACATCACACATCATACAGTCAGTGACATCACACAGGTGAGTGACATCACACAGTCAGTGACATCACACATCACACAGGTAGTGAACTCACCACAGTCGTCCTCATCGCTGTGGTCGTCACAGTCCAGGTGTCCATCGCAGCGTTTAGTCGACAGAACGCAGCGACCAGAACGGCACTTGAAGTGACTGGGAGAACACTCTGTTACCACGGTGACAAGACGGTGTTAGTACTCAGGAGGACATCATCATCATCACCTTCATCTCCACCATCTTACCGTCCACTCCCTCCTCTGGCAGCAAACATGTGGAGTTTCCTCCTTCTTCTGGAAACTGTCCACAGTCAGAGTCTTCAGGCCACTGCAGTCCCACAATGCCGAGCACCGACTCACATTTCTCCTTAGCATGACGACACAGAGACCTGCAGGTAACCATGTAGTAACCAGGTCATTAACTCGTAGTTTACCTGTACTGGTTACCAGGTCATTAACTAGTATTTTACCTGTACTAGTTATCAGGTCATTAACTAGTAGTTTACCTGAACTAGTTACCAGGTCATTAACTAGTATTTTACCTGCAGGTAGCCAGGTCATTACCTAGTAGTTTAACTGCAGGTAACCAGGTCATTAACTAGTAGTTTACCTGTATTAGTTACCAGGTCATTAACGAGTAGTTTACCTGTACTAGTTACCATGTTAACTCCTAGTTTACCTGCACTGGTAACCATGTTAACTGGTAGTTTACCTGTACTGGTTACCAGGTCATTAACTAGTAGTTTACCTGTACTAGTTATCAGGTCATTAACTAGTAGTTTACCTGAACTAGTTACCAGGTCATTAACTAGTAGTTTACCTGAAGTAGTTACCAGATTAACTAGTTTACCTGCACTAGTTACCATGTTAATTAGTAGTTCACCTGTACTGGTAACCAGGTCATTATCTAGTAGTTTACCTGAACTAGTTACCAGATTAACTAGTTTACCTGCACTAGTTACCATGTTAACTAGTAGTTTACCTGCACTGGTAAGCAGGTCATTAACTAGTAGTTTACCTGTACTAGTTACCAGGTCATTAACTAGTAGTTTAACTGAACTAGTTACCAGTATAACCAGTAGTTTACCTGAACTAGTTACCAGGTCATTAACTAGTAGTTTACCTGTACTAGTTACCAGTATAACCAGTAGTTTACCTGAACTAGTTACCAGGTCATTAATTAGTAGTTTGACTGAACTAGTTACCAGTATAACCAGTAGTTTACCTGAACTAGTTACCAGGTCATTAACTAGTAGTTTACCTGAACTAGTTACCAGATTAACTAGTTTACCTGCACTAGTTACCATGTTAATTAGTAGTTTACCTGTACTGGTTACCAGGTCATTAACTAGTAGTTTACCTGTACTAGTTACCAGATTAACTAGTTTACCTGAACTAGTTATCAGGTCATTAACTAGTAGTTTACCTGAACTAGTTACCAGTATAACCAGTAGTTTACCTGAACTAGTTACCAGGTCATTAACTAGTAGTTTACCTGAACTAGTTACCAATATAACCAGTAGTTTACCTGAACTAGTTACCAGGTCATTAACTAGTAGTTTACCTGAACTAGTTACCAGATTAACTAGTTTACCTGCACTAGTTACCATGTTAATTAGTAGTTTACCTGCACTGGTAACCAGGTCATTATCTAGTAGTTTACCTGTACTGGTTACCAGGTCATTAGCTAGTAGTTTACCTGTACTAGTTACCAGTATAACCAGTAGTTTACCTGAACTAGTTATCAGGTCATTAACTAGTAGTTTACCTGAACTAGTTACCAGTATAACCAGTAGTTTACCTGAACTAGTTACCAGGTCATTAACTAGTAGTTTACCTGCACCAGTTACCAGATTAACTAGTTTACCTGCACTGGTAACCAGGTCATTATGTAGTAGTTTACCTGCACTAGTTACCATGTTAATTAGTAGTTTACCTGTACTGGTAACCAGGTCATTATCTAGTAGTTTACCTGAACTAGTTACCAGATTAACTAGTTTACCTGCAATAGTTACCATGTTAATTAGTAGTTTACCTGTAATGGTAACCAGGTCATTATCTAGTAGTTTACCTGCACTAGTTACCAGATTAACTAGTTTACCTGCAGGGAGGGACCCTCTGCAGGCTGACCGGGTCACACTTGGGCACCAGCAGGGTGCAGGCGTAGAACATGAGGTACTGGTAGCAGCCGGTCTGGACCAGGGCCGGGAACAGAGACGACTCCCAGGACACGGAGCTCTCCCTCTGGGACTGGTGGCCAAGGAAGTTGGGGAAGCTGGTCAGGTTGTAGGGCAGGTTCATGCACAGCTCCAGGCTGATGGGCTCACAGCGGGCTGGACAGAGACCACACTCAGTAATCTATTACTCTGCTCTGGCAGCACTTCTACAGTAATCTATTACTCTGGTACTTGTACTCTGTTCCTGCTGTACTCTGAAACTCACTGCAGCTGTTGTTGTTTCTGGAGTCGCAGCTGGAGCTGGAGACACACTGACAGGAAGTGGAGATGCAGCTGGGCTGTCCGGACACACACCCAGCTGGACCTGAACACACACACACACACACAAACACACACACCGGTTAATATTAGCTAGCAGGCTAATTAGCGTAGCTTAGCATCATAGCCTCCAGTGGATGTGTCTTTAAAGACACCTGGACCTGAACTTTGACACCATCTACTGGAGGCTATGATGCTAAGCTAGGCTAATTAGCTTAGCATCGTAGATCTTTTGGCTCATTTTTGACCATATTTGTCTGATTTTGTGAAGTTGAGGTCATTTTTGGTCACATTTTTCTCATGTTATATCATAATTCTGTCTCCTGAGCAACGAGCTGAACATGTGATGGATTAAATTCTGTCTAATCTGACTAGATTTGACTTGTTTTTGTTGTTGCTCTGTCTTGTTTTGGTCATATTCGGCATCTTTTTAGTATTTTTGGTCATATTTTTCTGATGTTATGTGATTTTGCTTTCTCATCTTATGTTTTACCAGTTTTTTGTTGTTTTGATAAAAAAAAAATCTTTGCTGTTTGTCATTATATTTTGCCTCTTTTGAGTTTTCTGTGTCTTATTGTGTGTGTTTTTGTCTATTTTTTGATATTTTACTTCTCGTGTTTCTATTAGTCATTTTGGTCAAATTTCGCGTCTTTTTTCTTTTTGTTGATATTTTATCTCGTTTTTGTATTTCTATTTGTATTTTTGGTCATATTTTTCCTCTTTTTGTGCTTTTTTCTGTGTTTTCTGTCATATTTTACCATTTTTTGTGTTTTTTTTGGCTTTTTTGTCATATTTTGCCTCTTTTTTGAGTTTTTATGTCTTATTGTGTTTTTTTTTCTTTTTGGTCATATTCCACCTCTTTTACTGTCTTCTTTTTCATAGTTTCCCTCCTTTTTGTGCTTTTTTCTTTTTGATGATATTTTACCTCATTGTATTTTCGGTCATATTTTACCTCTTTTTTGTGTTTCTTTTTTGTATTTTCGGTCATATTTTCTCGTTATGTAATTTTGTTTTCTTATCTTTTGTTTTTTGTTGTTTTTTTTTAAAAAAAAAAATCTTTGTCCTTTCTTGTCATATTTTGCCTCTTTTTATGTTTTTTTTTTGTCTTTTTGGTCATATCTGACCTTTTTTGTTTTTTCCTTTCGGTCATATTTTGTCTCTTTTTTTGTTTTTGTGTGGCTTTTTGTGTCATATTTGACCTCTTTCTTGTGTTTTTTTTGTCTTTTTGGTCATATTTTGCCTGTTTTTTGAGTTTTTTGTGTCTTGTGTGTGATTCTTTTGTCTCTTTCGTGATATTTTGCCTCTTTTTTCTGTTTCTTTTATCTTTTTGGTCATATTTCTCCTCTTAATTGTCTTTTTGGTGATATTTTACCTCTTTTTTGTGTTTCGTTTTTGTATTTTCGGTCATATTTTCTCATGTAATGTTGTTTTCTTATCTTATATTTTGCCTCTTTTTTCCCTACTTGTCTTCTTATTATTGGCTGTTTTTTGACTCGTGTTGGTCATGCTTGTAGTTCAGCTGAAGCCTCTCTGAATGCTGCTCCAGGCTGACCCTCGGTTCAGAGATAACCTGAAACCGGCTGCAGCTACGGAGGATTAACCGTTTGGTGTTCAGCTGCTGAATGTGAATGCAGAGATGGGCGTGAAGGACAGATGTCTCACTCTGCTCTCGGCTGCAGTGCTCTTCATCGCTGCCGTCCTTGCAGTCGTCCTCTCCGTCGCAGCGAAAGGCCGATGGGATGCACTGACCGTTGGAGCACTCCAGCAGACCCTGGCTCTTACAGGCTGAAAACAGAAACAGCAGCTTCAACAGTCGGACGGCGTGAATCATCGCAGTGACTCAGCGCTCTGTGATCCTCCTCAGGTTTCATGTGGAAACAAGACTGCAGCTCCGGAGCTTTGCTTTGGTGTCCAGACACCAGGACGTTCCTGCTCTGGGCTGAACTTTCAGGAATCAGATGAAGGTTTTTATGCTTCCAAACAATCAGACACAAACATTTTATAAAGACCAGATTTAAAATTCAGCCCAAAGTAGAACCTCAGAGAACCAAAGTGAGTCCAGCCGTGATTCCAGTCAGTCTAACTGATGAACATGGTTCTAAATGAGCTGAGAACAGCAGAACCTTCTGTGATTGGGTCTATCTATGTCTGCATCATGGCTCCACATGGAAAAGAACTGAACAAAGGAAGAGAAACATCTGAGGAGTCATAGTTCCACTAATCAGGAGGAACAGAAGGAGTCATAGTACCACTAATCAGGAGGTCTAGAAGGAGTCATAGTAGCACTAATCAGGAGGTCTAGAAGGAGTCATAGTAGCACTAATCAGCAAGTCTAGAAGGAGTCATAGTACCACTAATCAGGAGGAACAGAAGGAGTCATAGTACCACTAATCAGAGCTTCCAGATGAAAGTTTGCTGAAAAACATGAGAAGAAGCCTGATGGATGATGGAGAACATTCTTTGGTCAGATGAACATCAGTGAGTTGGGCTCAGATGGAGTCCAGATGTTCAGTGAGAACCTGACCAGGACTACCACAGTGGATGCAGAGTCCTGACAGTGAAGCACGGAGGTGGCGGTATGATGATCTGGGGCTGCATGAGGTCAGAAGGTTTGGACCAATTTTTTTAGTGATTTTAGATCAATTTTTTTGTCATTTTGGACCATTTTTTTTGTCATTTTAGACTATTATTATTTCAGACCATTTTTTTGTCGTTTTGAACCAATTTTTTAAAGTCAAAGTGAGTCTTGAAGCCACCAGAACCTCTGAGGTGTTCTCCAGATAAAGGTAGAGCAACACAACCCCTCCAGCAGAGAGCAGCTGAAGAACACAGAGAAGAATCTGAGAAGACGTGAGCAGGAATGAGTGGACTCTGAGGAGGACT
Organism: Amphiprion ocellaris; assembly: GCF_022539595.1. Lineage (NCBI taxonomy): Eukaryota > Metazoa > Chordata > Actinopteri > Pomacentridae > Amphiprion > Amphiprion ocellaris. The sequence goes on along the minus strand of NC_072788.1, from coordinate 25,618,971 downwards.
GAAGGAGGAACCAGAGAACCTCCCCTTAGTTCCACTGAGTTCCTGCTGTGGAGCCTGAATGCAACCTGTAGTTAGTAATCTGATACCAGAGACAGGAGTAATCTGATTACTGCAGACATCTGCTCTTCTCTGAAACTCACAGCAGTTGAGTTCGTCGCTCTTGTCCAGACAGTCGTGATCTCCGTCACACAACCAGTCTCTGGACACACAGCGGCCGTCAGCACAGCGATGCTCACGAGTCGGATCGCACACTGTGGACACACACACACACACACACACACACGGATACACACACACACACACACACACAGACACGGATACACACAGACACACACACACACACAGACACACAACTGTGAAGATGTGCAGAGAAAACTGAAAGACATTTTTAGAAGACATGAAAGTCCTGCTGCTGAAATCAAGAAAACCACAAACTCCGACTAAAAACTTTATTGAGACACAAAAGCAAAAGTTTTCACTAGACCCTTAATCACTTAATATGAGGAAACAAAAACGACAAACAACCACAAAGGGACACGAAACAACCACAGAGACAAAACAACAAAGACACAAAAACCACAACAAAAAGACATAAAGTCACCAAAAACACACAAAGACGACAAAAAAGTACCAAAAAACATACAAGAACCACAACAAAATTATCCCAAAATCCCCTCAAAGACACAAAAACACCACAATGACATACAAAAACACCACAAAAAGACACAAAATACCATTAAATAATACAAAAATCATCTCAGAGACATAAAACAACCACAAAGAGACACAAAATCACCTAAAAGTCACAAAACACCACAAAATGAAACAAAACCACCTCGAAATTATACAAAAATCACCCCAAAGACACAAAAGTTACTACAAAAAGACACAAAAACACCACTAAACAATAAGAAAATCATCTCGAAGACACAAAAGCATGACAAAACGATACAAAACACCACAAAAAGACACAAAAACACAAAGTTGCTAAAACAGTACCACAAAAACATGCAAGAACCACCACAAAATGATCCAAAAATCATCTCAAACACAAAAAACACCACAAAGAGACACAAACACACCATGAAGAGAAACAAAAACACAACAAAACAATATGAAAACCATCTTGAAGACACGAAAGTATCACAAAACGATACAAAACACCACAAAGAGACACAAAAACACCATAAAACAATATGAAAATCATCTCAAAGACACAAAGACAACACAAAAACATTCAAAGCCACCATGAAACTAACATAACCTGACAGACACCAAAATACCACAAAGAGACACAAAAACACAAAGTCGGCAAAAAAGTACCACAAAAACATGCAAAACCACTGCACTCTTAGTGTGTGTGTTAGTATGGTACTGTGCATTACTGAGTGTTGCTGTGTATTGGTGTGTATCAGTGTGTATCAGTGTGTCAGTGTGTCTTAGTGTGTCAGTGTGTTGCTGAGAGTGTGTTCAGACACACAAGTCTAAACGTGCTGGATGACAGCTGCTGGATTCCTCAACTGGGTCACTGTGTGTTAGTGTGTGTGTTTGTGTTAGTGTGTGTGTGTCTTTGTGTTAGTGTGTGTGTGTTTGTGTGTGTGTGTTTGTGTTAGTGTGTATGTGTCTTTGTGTTAGTGTGTGTGTGTGTGCTTGCGTCTCACCACAGGTGTGCTCGTCACTCAGGTCTCCACAGTCGTCGTATCCGTCACAGACCAGACTGGGAGACAAACATCGTCCAGTGTTGCAGCGAAACTCTCCATCTGAGCACACTGGAGACACACAGAGGTCACATGATCACAGCGACATCACTTCCTGTCCCACACACATCCAGGATCCTGTGATGAACACGCTACTATCACGGGTTCCTAGACCGTTAGTGGCGTCAAAATTCAACAGGAACCAAAAACCATCTCCAACAACCACCACCTGAAGGGTTTCAACTCTCCCACGGTCCTTCAACATATCTTAGGTTCCCTTCATATCTGACTGAGGGTTCTACTGGTTCTGCTGGTTTGCATTATTCACTGTAGCTCTTTGGTTTTTGAGAGTTTGCATCCAAAAGTCCCAGTGAATCTCAGCTGTGTCCTTATCTCTAGAAGTACCACAGAAACCAGAGTGAGATAGGTACGATGAGGGAAGAAGGATCCACTGAAAGAGGAACTGAAGGCGTCCAGCTAAGGAGTTCACTGGACCCTGGAGAGACGAGAAGAAACTGGAAGTTCTGGTGATAGAAGAAGGTCTGGAAGAAAGAGGATAAACAGATGTTGTCACCAGGAGGAGATAACAGCACCATAAATAAGGGAGGACATCAACATGACGAGGTCCAACCCAGTGAAGAGACGTTTGAGAAAGGTTGGTCTGAAGGGTTGAGGATCTGCAAAAAAAAAAAAAAACAGTACATTGTCCAAAGAACAAGAAACCGAGATCTGAGTGGCTGAAAGCACAAAAACTGGACCTGTGAAGACTGGAAACAAGTTCTCTGGACCAACGAAGGCAACAAAGACAAACTGGTGAACGTCTTAAAGCACCATAAAGCATGGAGGTGGTAGTATCATGGTGTGTAACATCCACAGTAAAGCATGGAGGTCGTAGTATCATGGTGTGTAATGCCCACAGTAAAGCATGGAGGTGGTAGTATCATGGTATGTAACAGCCACAGTAAAGCATGGAGGTGGTAGTATCATGGTAAGGGGATGTTCTGCAGGAGTTCTGTTGGACGTTTCAGGAACCATGAACAGAACCTCTCCATCCTCCAGCATCAGTTCCTTCTGGACTCAGACTTGTTGGTCTACAGGTAGTTTTACAGCAGATCCTGACTATAAGCATTCTTTAAGGTCTGTCAGTGTTGCCTAGGCAACAAGAAGAAGGGGTTCTACTAAAGATGGTTTGTTCCGTTCAGTCTCTAGACGTCTTGAACTGAACTGATCAGTCAGAGTAAACCAGCAGTCTATCACTGATGAACTTAAAGCTGGTTTTGGTGAAGCTCTGGTCTCTCCTCCACGCTGTTGGTCTGTGGTGTTCACATGGATAAAATCTGGTTGAATGGTTTCATCTGATCTGTTCCACTTCCTGAACCCGATGACTGAACTTTTAGATTTGGTTTTAGAACAGAAGGACAGTTTTCTGCTGGTCGGCTGCTGTCAGAACATCCATCTACATGAAGTTTTAAACCAGAGTTTCCATCCACGTCTCCTGATGGGACTTCTAAAACATGCTCATTCTATCTTCTCTTCTCTTCTAACACGTTCCTCTCCAGTGATCTCCTCGGTTCTCCTGTCTGTCCTATTTGTTCTCTCGGTTCTCGCCTTGTGTTCCATCTCTCCACCGGTTCCTCCTGTTTACGGCGTCATAAAGCTACAGAGGAGGTCAAAAAGAGAAGAAGCTCGCCGCATTCCACTGGGCTCAGCCTATAGAGGCCTCCTGTCGCCATGACGACCACCACACACACACACACACACACACACACACACACACACACACACACACACACACACACACACACACATGAATAGGTCAGTGAACTTTCACACCGTCGTCAACCAGTGTGTCACCTAAAAACCAATCACCATGACGAGATGAAAATGCATCCTGCTCTTTGTACAAACGACAATACAGCATGTGTGGCCATCGCCATGGCAACACGAGGCATGTGTTTGAACAAAGTTTATGTCCACCTGTACAGACCACGTTCATCCCAGCAGTCTGAAGATGGTGATGTAGAAAGTTGTTTTCATCAGATTTTCTTAGTTTCATGACCTCTTAACTCCTCCTGAGTGATTCCAGTCGACTACAGCTGCTGACTCTGATCCAGTTTAAACAGAACCATTAGATCCACTCGTTAGACTCAAACACTACAGAGGGAAAGTCTGAGGAGCTCAGCAAACATCTGAAGAAGAAAATCAGTGACTTGAACACTAAAGTTGCCTACGTTGATGCAAAAATTGCCCAAAATTGACTCAAAAATGTCCTTAACTGACTAAAGAGATGTCTACATGGACATAAATTCACCCCACAACTGTCCAAAGTGACTAAAAACATATTTAACATTATTAAAAACCGACCCAGATTGACGCTAAAATTGCCCAAATTACCTCAAAAACAGTCCAAGGTAGCTGAAAATATGTCTACAATATTCAAAAGCTGTCTGAGATAATGCAAAAATGGTCCAAATTGACTGATGGAGATGTCTATTGTGTGTTGCAGTGTGTGCTATTGTGTTACAGGGTGTGTTGTGTGTTACTATGTACTATTGTGTGTTCTTGTGTTACAGTGTGTGTCTGTGTGTGTAATTTTTATTGTGTTACAGTGTGTGTTTTTATGTATTATTGTGTTGTGTGTTATTGTGTGTTGTGGTGTGTTCCATCCATCCATCCCCATCCCCATCCCCATCCATCCATCCATCCATCCATCCATCCTCTTCTTCTTATCTGGGGTCATGGAGGCAGCAGATGAAGCAGGTAATTCCAAATGTTCCTTCTCCCAGCAACACTTTCCAGCTCTTCCTGGGGGATCCCAAGGCGTTCCCAGGCCAGATGAGATATATAATCCCTCCAGAGGGTTCTGGGTCTGCCCTGGGGTCTCCTCCCAGGTGGACATGTTCAGAAAACCTCCAAAGGAAGTCTCCCTGGAGGATCTGAATCAGATGTCCAAACCACCTCAACTGGTTCCTTTAGAGGTGAAGGATCAGCAGCTCTACTCTGAGCTCCCTCTGGATGTCTGAGCTTCTCCCCCCATCTCTAAGGCTGAACCCAGCCACCCTACAGAGGAAGCTCTTTTCAGACGCTTGTATCCATCCAGTCCTCCTATCCATCTATAGCTCCATTTTCCCATCATGCATGAACAAGATCCTGAGATACTTGAACTCCTTCTCTTGGGGAAGCAACTCCCCCCCAACCCAGAGGGAGCAATCCACTGGTTTCCATCAGAGAACCATGGCCTCAGACTTGGAGGTTCTGATCCACATCCCCACCACTTCACACTCGGCTGCAAACCGCTCCAATGCTGCTGAAGGATTGAAGAACCAACAGAACCACATCATCTGCAAAAAGCAGAGATGAGATCCTGAGGTCCCCAAACCAGACACCCTCCTCACCCCAGCTGATCCCTGAGATCCATGAAGACCACAAGCAGGATCAGAGACAAGGGACAGCCCTGGAGGAGTCCAACACCCACTGGAAACGAGTCTGATTTTGTGCTGAGTATGTGGACACAGCTCTCACTGTGGTTGTACAGGGACCGAATGGCTCATATCAGAGAACCTGGTACCCCATACTCCCTCAGTACCCCATACTCCCTCAGTACCCCATACTTCCTCAGTACCCCACAAAGAGCCCCTCAGGGGACACGGTCGTAGGCCTTCTCCAGATCCACAAAACACATGTAGACTGGCAGGATGAACTCCCATGACCCCCTCAGCAGCTCCATAAGGGCAAAGAGCTGATCTACTGCTCCACGACCAGGATGGAACCCACATTGCTTCACCTGAATATGAAGTTCGACAATCGGTCAGAGCCTCTCTCCCCCAGCACCCTACAGAAAACTTTCCCGGGGAGGCTGAGAAGTGTGATACCCCAGTAGTTGGAACACACTCTCCGGTCCCCCTTTTTAAAAATGGGAACCACCACCCCAGCCTGCCACTCCACAGGTACCGTACCTGATCCCCACACCACATTGTAGAGACATGTCAGCCAAGACAGTCCAACAATGTCCAGAGCCTTCAGCATCTCAGGGTGGATCTGTGGATCTCGCCCACACCCGGTGCCACTGAAGAGCTTCTTAACTACCTCGGCGACCTCTGCTACGGATATGGATGAAGATTCCCCCAAGTCTTTAGGCTCCGCCTCCCCCACAGAGGATGTGCTTACCGGGTTCAGGAGTTACTCAAAGTGCTATTTCCACCGCCCAATAATGTCCCCAGTATGGGTCAACATTTCTCCACCCCGACTGTACACAGCCTGAGCAAAGCCCTGCCTCCCCTTCCTGAGGCATTGGATGGTTTGCCAGAACTTTCTCGAGGCCAAGCGAAAGTCCTTCTCCATAGCCTACCCGCTACCCGAACTCCTCCCACACCAGCTCAGGTTCCTTCCCCACCAGTGAGGTGACGTTCCAAGTCCCCAGAGCTAGTCTACACCCCCAGGGGGCGGTGCGCCTAGACGCCCACTCCTGCCTACTGCCTGGTTGGCATAGCACCTGACCCTGATTTCCTGCCTGGTGAGTGGTGGGTCCACCGGATGGCGACCCCGTGTTACTTTCCCAGGGGGCCCAGTGTGTGTCTGTGTGTGTTATTGTGTTACTGTGTGTGTTATTGTGTGTGTCTGAGTGTGTTATTGTGTTGTTGTGTGTCTGTGTGTGTGTCTGTGTGTTATTGTGTGTCTGTGTGTGTTACTGTTATTGTGTTATTGTGTGTTACAGTGTGTGTCTGTGTGTGTGTGTTACTGTGTTACTGTGTTGTTGTGTGTGTGTGTGTGTCTGTACTCACCACAATGTGTTTCGTCGCTCCAATCGTCACAGTCGTTGTATCCGTTACACACCAGTTTCTGAGGGACACAGATCCCCGTCGCACACAGGAAGTGGTCTTTCCCGCCACACATGGCTGCCGTCCAATGGGAGAGAGGAGAGGGCTTTGAAGTCATCGTGACATGTGACCAGTTTAAAAGACATTGTGTGTGTGTGTTTGATCTCACAGGGTTTCCCTTTGATCTGCCGTGGTGTGTAGCAGACAGGAAGTGACGTAGAGGATAATGATGACGATGAAGATGATGATGATGAAGATGATGATGATGGCGACGATGGTGATGAAGGTGGTGATGAAGGTACAGATGGCGGCAGGCCGGCAGTGGCGTTGCTGAACTGGGAGCAGCGCAGGAAGTCCGGCCAGGAGGCGTTGAACATCTGGAGGACGGGCTCACAACCTTCCCTCGCCGCCTCACAGAACGATGCACAAGGTAACACAACCCTCCTACACACCCGCACACACACACACACACACACACACACACACACACACACACACACACACACGCTAATAAAACTCAGGTTCCCATAACCCCCTGCAGAGGTCAGACGCCACAGAGCTGAAGACGTGCGTAAGGTCTGATTACACAAAGTTATTATTAGACACACACACACACACACACACACACTGCTGCCCCACTCACTGAGTGAACAGCTGAGGTTCATGTGCAGCAGCAGACCTGTTGTTGTTATTGTTGTGCTGTATTGTTGTTGTTGTGTTCTTATTGTTGCATTGTAGTTGTTGTTGTGTTGCTACTGTGTTGTTGTTTTGTTGTTGATGTTGTTCTTGTGTTGTTATAGTGCTGTTTGTTGTTGTTGTGTTGTTTTTTGTTGCTGTTATTGTGTTGTTGTTTGTTGCTGTTATTGTGCTGTTGTTGTGTTGTTGTTACTGTGTTATTGTTGTGTTGATTGTGTTGTTGTTCTTGTGTTGTTTTGTTGTTGTTATTGTGTTGTGGTTCTTGTGTTGTTGTTGTTATAGTGCTGTTTGTTGTGTTGTTACTGTGTTGTTGTTTTGTTGTTGATGTTCCTGTGTTGTTGCTGTTCTTGTGTTGTTGTAGTGCTGTTTGTTGTTGTGTTGCTACTGTGATGTTGTTTTGCTGTTGATGTTGTTGTTATAGTGCTGTTTGTTGTTGTGTTGTTTTGTTGTGTTGTTGTTACAGTGCTGTTTGTTGTTGTTGTGGTGCTGTTTGTTGTTGTTGTTGTGTTGCTACTGTGTTGTTGTTTTGTTGTTGATGTTCATATACTGGTTATATACTGGTTTTTACTGGTCTTATACTGGTTTGACGGAGCAGTGGTTGAGCTCTGTGTTCAGTGCAGGTGTGAACACTCTGAGGAGTGTTTTCTGTACCTGAGGTGTGTGTCGTCAGCAGCGATACACTCGGGCAGCGCCAGCGAACAGCCGAACAGCATGATGTGTCTGTAGCAGGAGAGTCTGCTGAGGTAGCTGAAGAACCTGCAAGACAAACACCAGGGTTCAGGAGAATCCGCTGAAGAACCTGTAAGACAAACACCAGGGTTCAGGAGAATCCACTGAAGAACCTGTAAGACAAACACCAGGGTTCAGGAGAATCCACTGAAGAACCTGCAAGACAAACACCAGGGTTCAGGAGAGTCTCCTCAAGGTAGAACTCTGGTCAATAATAAAGTTGCTGGAGATGAAGAACCAGAAGGTTCTGAGGAGGTTCTGAGGAGGAACTTGGTCCAGATTGCTTGGTTTCCTGTGGAATGATCCTCCATGGGGCTGCAGGTTTCTGACTGATGGATATCTCGGTGTCAACGTGGACATGTGATGGTTTGAGAACGTCTTCTGTGGGAGGCGTGAAGCCTTGGGGGCAGTAAAGTGTGAATCTGTTGCTAGGTAACGTCTGCGGCAGAAACATGTGGCAGAGTAAACAGGCCGTCAGCTGCAGCGTCGCATTTCAGCGGCTTCAGTTTCAGCTGACGGAGTTTCCAGGTCTGAAGCAGCTGAAGTGTTTGACTGCTCTGAACTCTGGACTGAACCAGGTTCTCCTGGTTCAGTCCACTAAATGTCCTCTTGTGTCTCAATAGTCTTGATCTGTGTTCTATTTGGTCCTGTTTTTGTCGTTTTGTCTCATTTTGTCATTTTGTGTCTCAGTTTTGTGTCTTGTTTTTGTTGTTTTGTGTCATTTTTTTCCATTTGTCTCATTTTGTCATTTTTTCATCTGTCTCATTTTTGTCATTTTGTGTATTGTTTTGGTCATTTTGTGTCTCATTTTTGTTGTTTTATGTCTCGTTTAGGTTTTTATGCTTTTTGTCTAATTTTTTTCATTTTGTGTCTTCATTTTGTTTCTCGTTTTTGTTGTTTTGTGTCTCGTTTTTTGTCGTTTTGTTTAGGTTTTTATGCTTTTTGTCTCGTTTTTGTTGTTTTTTGTCTAATTTTTTTCATTTTGTCTTGTTTTTGTCGTTTTGTGTCTCAGTTTTGTTTCTCGTTTTTGTTTTCTGTCTCGTTTTTAATGCTTTTTGTCTCGTTTTTTTATGCTTTTTGTCTCATTTTGTGTTTTTTTGTGTGATTTTTTTCATTTGTCTCTTTTTTGTCGTTTGGTATCTCATTTTGGTCGTTCTGTGTCTTGTTTTGTGTCTTGTTTTGGTCATTTTGTGTCTTGTTTTTGTTTTGTGTCTCATTTTGGTTGTTTTGTGTCGTTTTTTGTTGTTTTGTGTCTCATTTTGGTTGTTTTGTGTCTCGTTTTTGTCGTTTTGTGTTTCATTTTGTCGTTTTGTGTCTCATTTTGGTCGGTTTGTGTCTCATTTTTGTCGTTTTGTGTCTCATTTTTGTCGTGTTGTGTCTTGTTTTTTATGCTTTTTCTCTCATTTTTTTATGCTTTTTGTCTCGCTTTTGTCATTTTGTGTCTTTTTCTAGTCGTTTTGAGTTTAATTGAAGTCATTTCCTGTCTCTTTGTGGTGGTGTCTGCTCATGTTGGTAACTTTATGAAGCTAACGTGTTAGCGATGACGGCCTCCTGTGTGTTTGGTTACCTTAGCAACATGTCGACCTCGGAGCTCTTCACCACGGCGACGGAGGACGACAGCCACGTCTGGTTGTAGGGCAGCATGTGACACTGAGGCTCCACGATCAGCTGACAGCGACCTGCTGACAGACACTAGCTTAGCTCCGCCCACCACGGCTCTGATTGGTGCAGTCAGACCGTTCTACACGGTGCTGTGCAGAACGCTCTGCCTGAGAACGTCAAACACAGAGCCTTTAGAAGGAGAGTTTAGTTCAGCCAATCACAGTCTTGCTGGGCGGAGCTAAATGAGACCATTCTACAGTAAAATAAAGGATGCTGTGATGAGAGGCTGTTGGTCTTCCGTGTTAACGCTAATAATAAATAAATATCTGATCTCTGGGATTTTTTTGTCATTTATTAAATAAAGATTTTTCTTTCATATATCGGCAAAAATTAAATGACATAAATACAGTAAAAACACAAGTATAAAAGTAAAAATGATCAAAATAAACACACATAGTTGCTAATGTAGCAGCTAATGTTGTCTTATTGAGGCTAACAGTAGCAGCTAATGTTATCTTCTTTAGGCTAACAGTAGCAGTTAATTTTATCTTCTTTAGACCTAACAGTAGCAGCTACTGTTATCTTCTTTAGGCTAACAGTAGCAGCTAATGTTATCTTCTTTAGGCTAACAGTAGCAACTAATTTTATCTTCTTTAGACCTAACAGTAGCAGCTAATGTTATCTTCTTTAGGCTAACAGTAGCAGCTAATTCTATCTTCTTTAGGCTAACAGTAGCAGCTAATGTTATCTTGCTTAGGCTAACAGTGGCAGCTAATGTTATCTTCTTTAGGCTAACAGTAGCAGCCAATGTTATCTTCTTTAGGCTAACAGTAGCAGCTAATGTTATCTTCTTTAGGCTAATAGTAGCAGCTAATGTTATCTTCTTTAGGCTAACAGTAGCAGCCAATGTTATCTTCTTTAGGCTAACAGTAGCAGCTAATGTTATCTTCTTTAGGCTAATAGTAGCAGCTAATGTTATCTTCTTTATGCTAACAGTAGCAGCAGTTTTTAATGTTTAGGTGTAACATTAACTGGGCTAGAAAAGCTAAATATCATGTAGATAACGTTTAAAAACCCTTTAAATAACAGTAAAACAACAAAAGATTCATCAGTTAAAGTTGCTCTGATTGGATAGAAGACGATCATTGATTCAATGTGATTCCACCAGAAGGTGAATTGTCTCCAGCTTGGTCTTAGAACACTGTTAAAGAACCGTAAACGTTCTGTGGAGGTTACAGTTGCTCAGGTGACCACCCTCCGTCCAATCAGAGTGCAGGATGGACCGGAGCTAATTAACATTCACCTCGACTACAGAGAGGAGAGACGAGGAGAATCTAAAATAGAAACACACCATTCATCATCACACACACACACACACAGAGACAATATACACACACAGTAATACACACACACATATAGACACACACAGACAATATAAACACATAGTATATAGAAACACATAGACACTATACACACACAGGAATACACACACACAGTAACACACACATTCTGTCCATCAGGTCATCAGAGGACAGTAGATCTGGATGCAGCTCAGAGTGACGGTCCTCAGTGACGACAATCAGATTACAGTGTTGACAACAGGAAGGTCACAACAACAACAACACAGGAAGGACATGACAACAACAACATAGGAAGTACACAACAACAACAACAACACAGGAAGGACACGACAACAACAACAAAAACACACAGGAAGGACACAACAACACACAGGAAGGACACAACAACAACAACACAAGAAGTACACAACAACAACAACAAAAACACACAGGAAGGACACAACAACAACAACAAAACAGGAAGGACACAACAACAACAACAGACAGGAAGGACACAACAACAACAACAAAACAGGAAGGACACAACAACACACAGGAAGGACATAATTACAACAACACAGGAAGGACACAACAACACACAGGAAGGACATAATTACAACAACACAGGACGGACACAACAACAACACACAGGAAGGACACAACAGCAACAACAACACACAGGAAGGACACAACAACAAAAACAACAACACACAGGAAGGACACAAAACCAACAACACAGGAAGGACACAACAACAACACACAGGAAGGACACAACAGCAACAACACACAGGAAGGAAACAACAACAACAAACAGAAAGCACACAACAACAACAACACACAGGAAGGACACAAAAACAACAACAACAACACACAGGAAGGACACAGCAACAACACAACAACAACAACAACACACAGGAAGGACACAACAACAACAAAAACAACAACAACATACAGGAAGGACACAAAAACAACAACAACACAGGAAGGACACAACAACAAAACAACACACAGGAAGGACACAACAACAACAAAAAGGAAGGACACAACAAAAACAACAACACAGGAAGGACACAACAGCAACAACAACAACACACAGGAAGGACACAACAACAACAACACACAGGAAGGACACAACAACAACAACACACAGGAAGGACACAACAACACACAGGAAGGACACACACTGTGGGGATTGTAGTTTTGTGTTGCATAACTAGGACTACATTTCCCAACATGCTGCGTCTTTCAGGGCGTACCTGTGTCAGGTGTTGGAGTCGTGCCAGTCGGCCAGGCGGTGGTCAGTGACGTCATGGCCGCCAGCCAATCAGGAGGCTTGGTGTGGGGCTGAGTGGGCGGGGCCTGAGAGGAGGAAAGCGGAGGGTTGGCTGTGGTCTCGCTGTGGTCCGCCGTGACCAACGTGACGTTTTCAGCCTCAAACCAGGAGGAGGAGGGGCTGCTTGTGCTGTTGCCATGGTAACCACGGTCACTGTCGGCAATTGGCTCAGGGGAGGGAAGGGGGGCGGAGTCAGAGAGGCTGCGGCCAAAAATACCTGAAGAGAAAAATACAGGTAGAAACAACAGCAGCTGGAAAAAATCTGAATACACATCTGTAAAATCAGAGTTTAAAGAACAAAACAACAAGGAGACACAAAACAACAAGACACAAAACAACAACAAAAAGACACAAAACAACAACAAAGAGACACAAAACAACAACAAAGAAGCACAAAACAACAAGGTACAAATTAACCACAAAGAGACACAAAACAACAACAGAGAGACACAAAACAACAACAGAAACACAATACAACAACAAAAAGATACAAAACAATAACAAAGAGACACAAAAGAACCACAAAGAGACACAAAACAACAAAGAGACGCAAAACAACAACAAAGAGACACAAAACAGCAACAAAGATATGCAAAACAAGATGCAAAAAACAACAGACACACAAAATAACAACAAAAAGATAAAAAATAACAACAAAAAGATATAAAACAACAACAAAGAGACACAAAACAACAACAAAGAGACACGAAACAACAACAAAAAGATGCAAAACAATAAAAGATTCTGAACAACCACAAGGAGACACAAAACAAACACAAAAAGACACAAAACAACAACAACAAGATGTAAAACAACAACAAAGAGATGCAATACAGCCATAAAAAAAATGCTAAACAAAAAAAGATTCAAAACAACAACAAGGAGACACAAAACAACAACGAAGAGACATAAATGTTTGCTACGCTGCCACCAGAGGCTTTTATTTTGAAGTGACAGAAAGTGTTTGTGATGATCAGGCTGTGGAACGTGGATCTGATCTTTTAGAACCGTTCTAAACCTCTGAAGCTTCGTCTGAACAAACAGCGAGTTCCCCTCCTCTTCATCTGACAGATCTGGTTACCATGGTGATCCATCTACAGTTCCTGTGTGTCATGGGTTCTGTCGGTCGTATTTTAGGTGAAAGCGTGAAAACGTGTTCCTGTGAGTCACCGGCTGCACCTCCACATTCAGAACGTTCAGCCAAGAACATGAACCAAAATATCCACAAATAACCCCCATCTTCACTAAATCCAGGACCAGAGACACTTCAGGGACATTGATGATGATCAGGACACAAACGTTCCACCGTCTAAAGAGGAAGAAGCTCAAAGACAAACCTCACATCTGAGCCGCTAGTGTTAGCTTAGCATAACAGCAAGCAACACATCACTGTTGGTGAACCGACACTCCATGTTCACAAAGAATATGGCTAAGTACATTTATTTAGGCTAATGTAGCAGCTAATGTTATCTTAATTAGGATAATGTAGCAGCTGTTATCTTATTTAGGATAATGTAGCAGCTAATGTTATCTTGTTTAGGCTAATGTACCAGCTAATGTTATCTTGTTTAGGCTAATGGAACAGCTAATGTTATCTTGTTTAGGCTAATGTACCAGCTAATGTTATCTTGTTTAGGCTAATGGAACAGCTAATGTTATCTTGTTTAGGCTAATGTAGCAGCTAATGTTGTCTTGTTTAGGGTAATCTTATCTTGTTTAGGCTAATGTAGCAGCTAATGTTGTCTTGTTTAGGCTAATGTAGCAGCTAATGCTGTCTTGTTTAGGCTAATGTAGCAGCTAATGCTGTCTTGTTTAGAGTAATCTTATCTTGTTTAGGTGAATGTAGCAGCTAATGTTATCTTGTTTAGGCTAATGTAGCAGCTAATATTGTCTTGTTTAGGCTAATGTAGCGGCTAATGTTGTCTTGTTTAGGGTAATCTTATCTTGTTTAGGCTAATGTAGCAGTTAATATTGTCTTGTTTCGGTGAATGTAGCAGCTAATGTTATCTCATTTAGGTTAATGTAGCAGCTAATGTTATCTTGTTTAGGTTAATGTAGCAGCTAATGTTATCTCATTTAGGCTAATGTAGCAGCTAATCTTATCTTGTTTAGGCTAATGTAGCAGCTAATGTTATCTCATTTAGGTTAATGTAGCAGCTAATGTTATCTTGTTTAGGCTAATGTAGCAGCTAACAGTAACTTGTTGAGGCTACAGTAGCTGCTAATGTCATTGTGTTTAGACTACAGTAGCAGCTAACATATCTCTTGTGGGCTAATGCAGCAGCTAACATTTTCTTGCTCAGGCTAACATTGTAGCAAACTTTGTCTTGTTTAGGCTAATGTAGCAACTAACGGTATCTTTCACAGGCTAATGTAGCAGTTAACGGTGTCTTTTGTAGGGTAATGTAGCAGCTAACGTGTCTTGTTTAGGCTAATGTAGCAGTTAACAGTATCTTTCACAGGCTAATGTGGCAGCTAACACCAAGCCACAGTAAAAAAGAAATGCAGTTCTTTTAAGATGGAATGGCTGTCGGAGTTAGGGTTGCCACCTGTCCCTTAAAATACGGAATCATCCTTTATTTGACAATTTATTGTTGCGTCCCGTATTGAATCAATATGGGATGCAAATTTTGTATTTTCATAAATGTTCCATACACGTCTGTCACACATTCATCAAAACTGTATAATGAATAATAAAACACAGGAAATATTAAGGGCAGCTAATTTCATCTTCGTAGGACCTTTGTAGCGAGGACCTGATGCCAGGTCCAGCAGATAGAACTCAGACGTCTCTGTGTGTCCCGTCCTATAGTCCTGTCTCTGGTTGCCTGGTTACAGACGCTGCTGCTCCCAAGCATTTAAAAATGTCTACACCTGAAACTCCACCACGTCTAAAGAAGCAAAAACATTTGCAAAAGTCCAGATGTGATTGGGAAGAGTGGAACCCCTGGCAGTGGGTACGAGACAAACTGTGTTTTCTGTTGCTCATGGATTAGCTGAAGTAAAGCAGCATCAGGAGACCAACATGGAAGAAACATGAGAACAGAGAGAACCCAACCAGTAGGTCACAGTTTATCATCATCTAATCATCTCCTGAAGTCCATATGGTGAGAGACATCAGTATCTGGTTGTTAATTTACCAGAGGATGCTTAGAATCATGCTGATGTGGTCTGTACTCTACAGTATTTTAGTGACTCAATAAATGCCTAAGTTGTTTTTTTTTTAAATGCTTTTTAGTTATTAATAAACATTTATATAATAGCCTATATGTGATCAATAAATGGCCTTTGCCTATATAAAGAAAAACTCCCTCAGAACTCTGATATGTTAACAGCACTAAATAAATCAATAAATACATGCATACACACATAAATAAGTTACTACATTACAGGGTTCCTCTACATTCATTCTGCAGTGGCAGCCCGCTACTGCTAAAATCCCAGCGCCGCTCCTTTAAATTTCTTTTTTTTTCTTTTTTAAATCGTTGCAAATACTCCACCGCTGCACGTCTCTACCTTCACAGCAGTCCTGCACTGTGTCAGATACTAGCGAGTACTAAGGTAAACTACAGAGAACTGTGGTGCTGTCAGTATCCACTCATTTTTTGTGTGTGTGTGTGTGTGTGTGTGTGTGTGTGTGTGTGTGTGTGTGTGTGTGTGTGTGTGTGTGTGTGTGGTGGCGGGGGGGGGGGAACTGACTAATTACAAGTTTGTAGACACCTGTGATGCTAATTAGAGGACACACCTTGATTGAACATGTCTCTATGGTCACATTATTTTCAGTCTTTTCTAGGGGGACCATCATTTTTGTCCAGGCCTGTTTCATGAGTTTATTTTTAAAAATAATTCTGTTGAACCACGGTTCAAAAGCAATGTCTGATTTTCATTGGATAATTTTCATAACATTTTTATTTATTTTTACTTTTGTCACATTCAAATTCTTTCTGTGACCATTGTGGGTTTTTCTTTCATTAACCGAGGAGTACCAACTATGTTGTCCATGTGTGTATGTAGTGTATAGTATATATAGTATATATTGTGGTACTGGTGCCAGTCAGGCCCAGCAGCAGGACTCCAGTTGTTGTGTATATAGTGTGTATATAGTGTATATATTGTGGTACCGGTCAGGCCCAGGCCCAGCAGCAGGACTCCCAACAGGCTCACAGTTGGAATCAGGATGTAGAGGAGCAGCCGCTGCAGCTGATTGGTCGATCCCAACTTGTGAGGACAGGTGTCCCCTCCCATCCTGTCTAGAGGTCCTGCAGTCTGGAGGAGATGAGACAATACACTGATCAATACACTGATGAATACACTGATCAATAATATGATCAATACACTGATCAATACACTGATCAATACACTGATCAATACACTGATCAACAGTGATTCAGGTTCAGTGTGTCTATTAAAATAAAAGCAGCAGAAACAGAGAACAGAGGATCTAGATGTTGGATCCATTCAGCACAAAGAAACATCTACTGATGAGGAGACAGACAGGTTACAGACAGACAGACAGACAGACAGGTTACAGACAGACAGAGACAGACAGACAGGTTACAGACAGACAGAGAGACAGATGGGTGAGAGACAGACAGACAGGTTACAGACAGACAGAGACAGACAGACAGGTTAAAGACAGACAGACAGGTTAGAGACAGACAGACAGGTTAGAGACAGACAGACAGACGGGTGACAGACAGGTTAGAGACAGACAGACAGACGGGTGACAGACAGACAGACAGGTTAGAGACAGACAGACAGACAGACAGAGAGATGGGTTAGAGACAGACAGATTAGAGACAGACAGACAGACAGGTTAGAGACAGACAGACAGACAGACAGACAGGTTACAGACAGACAGACAGGTTAGAGACAGACAGACAGGTTACAGACAGACAGACAGACAGGTTAGAGACGGACAGACAGACAGACAGACAGGTTAGAGACAGACAGACAGACAGGTTACAGACAGACAGGTTACAGACAGACAGACAGACAGGTTACAGACAGACAGACAGACAGGTTACAGACAGACAGACAGACAGGTTAGAGACAGACAGACAGACAGACAGGTTAGAGACAGACAGACAGACAGGTTACAGACAGACAGACAGACAGACAGGTTACAGACAGACAGACAGACAGACAGGTTAGAGACAGACAGACAGACAGGTTATAGACAGACAGACAGACAGACAGGTTACAGACAGACAGACAGATTACAGACAGACAGACAGGTTATAGACAGACAGACAGACAGGTTACAGACAGACAGACAGACAGGTTACAGACAGACAGGTAAACAGCGGTTGTTAAACTCACCGTTGCTCCTCTGAAGGTGACACGCGGGAAGGTCTCCCGCCGCGCGGACAACATGACCTGCTGCTGCCGCCGAGCGCGAGACCATCTCTCTGTCTGCTGCCCGCGAGCCGCTCCGGTAACCGAGCAGGCACGAGACGCTGGCTCCGCCCCCTCCCTCTCTCTCTCACCGAGCAGCTCAGGGGCTGCACGTGACCCAGCGGAGAGGATTAACACACACACACACACAAACACACACACACACAGAAACACACACAGAGAGAAACACACACATAGAAGGGGACACACACACACACACATACACAGAGAGAGCAACACACACACGGAAACACACACACATAGAAACACACACACACTCAGAGGAACACACACATACGTAGAAACACACACAGCTGCTGGTTCTACAGATTTACCTGCTCAGGTGAGTCTCACTGGATCCACAATTAAACCAGTAAAGCTTTATTTAACCACAACAGAAGATGACAAACCAGTCTGATCCCAGTCTAAAACCAGTCTGAAACCAGTCTGATCACAGTCTGAAACCAGTCTGATCCCAGTCTGAAACCAGTCCGATCCCAGTCCAAAACCAGTCTGATCCCAGTCCGAACCCAGTCTAAAACCAGTCTGAAACCAGTCTCATCCCAGTCTGAATCCAGTTCGATCCCAGTCTCAAACCAGTCTGAAACCAGTCTATAACCAGTCTGATCCCAGTCTGAAACCAGTCTAAAAACCAGTCTGATCCCAGTCTCAAACCAGTCTGACACCAGTCTGATCCCAGTCCGATCCCAGTCTCAAACCAGTCTGATCCTAGTCTGAAACCAGTCCGATCCCAGTCTCAAACCAGTCTGATCCTAGTCTGAAACCAGTCGGAAACCAGTCTAAAACCAGTCCGATCCCAGTCTGAAACCAGTCTGACCCCAGTCTGATACCAGTTCTTCAGTAATTTGGACCAGTTTCAGTCCTGAGTTGTTCTGGACCTGTTACCAGTTTGAGATGTTCTCCAGGTGTTTTCCAGATATTCCTCAGATGTTCTTCAGGTGTTCTTCAGATGTTCTCCAGATATTCCTCAGATGTTCTCCAGGTGTTCTTCAGACGTTCTCCAGATATTCCTCAGATGTTCTTCAGGTGTTCTTCAGACGTTCTCCAGATATTCCTCAGATGTTCTTCAGGTGTTCTTCAGATGTTCTCCAGATATTCCTCAGATGTTCTCCAGGTGTTCTTCAGGTGTTCTCCAGATATTCCTCAGATGTTCTCCAGGTGTTCTCCAAATATTCCTCAGGCGTTCTCCAGATGTTCTCCATGTTCTGGTTGATTTTCCATTATCAGAATGTTTTATTATTTTATCCAAACCAGTTGATGCTTCATGAATGAATCCAGAGTTTGTCTCCAAATGTTGGATCAGATGTTCTCCAGACGTTTGCCAGGTGTTCTCTAGGTGTTCTTCAGGTTTTCTCCAGATGTTCTTCAGATGTTCTCCGTGTTCTGGTTGATTTTCAATCATCAGAATGTTTTATTTTATCCAAACCAGTTGATGCTTCATGAATGAAACCAGTTTGTCTCTAAACGTTGGATCCATAAAGTTATTTTCTTCTTCTTCTGTGGAGGACCAGCGCCTCCTGTCTGCTCACTGCAGCATCACAACAACCATCAGAGAATCAGGAAATAAAACAAATCAAACTTTTACACATTTTATTTTCAAAAACAGAAAAAACAGATTCATTTTACCAGATTCATGAAACATCTGCACAGTTCCAGCGTTTCTAGAATCAGAAGACCCGTCACAAGAACCAGAACAGTTTGAATTCTACAACCAATCAGATCTCATCATCTTCAGTCAGAAGGTCTTTAGGACAAACACAGAAACATCATGAAGAACATCAACACGTCGGACCTGTGGAGTTTTGAAGATGGTTGCTGGGACGTTCTTCTAACGTTACCCTGAAATAAACAACATCTAAAGCTACAGACTCCATCAGAACATCTGCTCATGGAGACGGTCAATCAGAGGAGCTTCTGGTTCCACTGCTGACAGAGTTAACCAGATTTAACGAGCAACAAATGAACCGTCAACAGAAAAATAAACAACTTCTGGTTCCAACAGGAAGTCCACTGTCCAGGACACAAACTGTTTCCTGTCTGCAGATAAAAGAAGAAAAGAACCAACAATCTGAGTCACTGGACACTGCTCACCTGAGACTCACCTGTGAGTCTCAGTGAATTAACCGTGAGTCTCAGGTGAGTCTCAATGAATTAAAAGTGAGTCTCAGTGAATTAAAGGTGAGCCTCAGGTGAGTCAAAGGTGAGTCTCAGGTGAGCCTCAGTGAATTAAAGGGGAGTCTCAGAGTAAGTTTCAGGTGAGTCTCAGAGACTTTCAGGTGACTTTCAGGTGAGTCTCAGAGTAAGTTTCAGGTGAGTCTCAGGTGAATTTAAGGTTAGTCTCAGGTAAGTCTTGGTGAGTCTAAGATAAGTTTCAGTGAGTCTCAGGTGAGTCTTAGTGAATAAAAGGTAAGTCTCAGAATAAGTCTCAGAATGAGTCTCAGGTGAGTCCCAGGTGATTTTCAGGTGAGTCTCAGATGACTTTCAGGTGACTTTCATGTGAGTCTCAGGTAAGTCCCAGGTGACTTTCAGGTGAATCTCAGGTGACTTTCAGGTGAGTCTCAGGTGACTTTCAGGTGAGTCTCAGGAGAGTCCCAGGTGACTTTCAGGAGAGTCTCAGGTGACTTTCAGGTGATTTTCAGGTGAGTCCCAGGTGACTTTCAGGAGAGTCTCAGGTGACCGTCAGGTGACTTTCAGGTGAGTCTCAGGAGAGTCTCAGGAGAGTCCCAGGTGACTTTCAGGAGAGTCTCAGGTGACTTTCAGGTGAGTCTCAGGAGAGTCCCAGGTGACTTTCAGGAGAGTCTCAGGTGACTTTCAGGTGATTTTCAGGTGAGTCCCAGGTGATTTTCAGGTGAGTCCCAGGTGACTTTCAGGAGAGTCTCAGGTCCTCAGCGGGTGGCTTCAGGCTGTGTTCAGCAGGTAGAATACGGCGGCAGACAGTAAAGCTCCGCCCAGCGGGATGATGATGAAGGCTAAGCTCCACCCCCAGCGGCCCCCTCTCCCCTGCTCGCCGTCGGCATCCCCCCTCCTCCCCCTCTTCTTGCCCCTCCTCCCCCCTCTCTGCTGCCGCTTCTCAAAGGCTTCCAGCTCCTCCTGCAAGGAGAACCTGCAGTCAGTCTGGATCCTCTGGTTAAAAACAGACGGTAACTCTATTAAAGATCAGTTAAATCTGATAGAGTCAGTCTGCATCCTCTGACTGGTTAAAAACAGGCGGTAACTCTATTAATGATCAGTTAAATTTGTCAGATTCAGACTCATTAATATCTGACTGTAACTCTACTAATGATCAGAACGAGCCGTTGGTTCTTCACTCACCTGAAGTTTCTTCTGCTCCTCCTCCTGAGCTGCTCTCTGCTCCGCCTCCTTCATCTACACACACACACACACACACACACACACACACACACACACACACACACACACACACACACACACACACACACACACACACACACACACACACACACACACACACACACACACACACACACACACACGCACACACAGATCAGTGAGTGTGTGTGTGTCTATCCAGGTGTGTGTGTATGTTCAGGTGTGTGTGTCCAGGTGTGTCTATCCAGGTGTGTTTAGTGTCCAGGTGTGTTCTTACGTGGCTGACTCTCCTCTGCTGGTCTCTGCAGGTGTCGTCACACTGAACAACACACTGAGCCGACACACAACACTGCAGCTCCTACACACACACACAGACACACAGACACACACACAGACACACAGACACACACAGACACACCACCTGGTTAACTCCAGTCATCCACCATGTCTAGATGTTTATCACAGTAGAGTAGGCTGATGGAAGCTGGAGAACCATCTACAGATGTTCTCAGATGTTTCCTACAAACATTCGATCCTCTGAAAGACGTTACAGATCTCCAGCGTTCATCAGCCAGGAGGTTAAGAGCAGAAAGAAACCGCAGGAGCTCCTACCTTCTTGATCCTCCTGCAGGGGCATCGCAGCTTCACCTTCTGCTGACACCTGTCCTCACACTCACCTGGATGACACACCTGCTTACAGCGATGGCCACAGCTCAGCTGCAGACACAACACAACGATCATCAGGAGACCGTCAAGAGAACTTCTAGGTCTTCACCATCTTATCTGTTCTAGATCTGGAAGCTTCTGGTTTCACTGTTAAATAAACCTGAGAAGACGTTTAAAGGTCCAGTATCTCCAGAAATAAACCACCATCCATGAAAGAACAGAAGAGTTTGATCCGATCAGAACCATTGGATGGATCCAGCAGAGAACACAGTTTAACTACTGGATCTGGAGATAGAAGAATGTCTAGAACCTCCATCCAGGCTGGTCTAAAGTTCCTGTCAGTGTTTATCTATGGATGGATCCATGTTTCTACTAAAATACAGTCTTTGGTCCACATTTCACCAACTGTTGAGGCTCTAACATCAGTAGAATCTGATCTGTTAAAGTTCTACTGAACGTTCTCAAGGATTCTCAGGTTTATTCTGGAGGTCTGCAGACACTAGAAGTTGAGCCAGATGTTATGTTTTGTGAACAAAGAGCAGCTTCAGGTTCCTCCAATAGAAACATGAAGGGACCTGCTGGAAGAGAAAACAGAGCTCTGATCTCAGATGGTTCCTGTCAGTAAAAAGAAATACCAGGTCATCTGGTGGATGTTCCAACAACAACTCTGACAGGAAGCTGAAGATCTGCAGACCAGACCAGATGTTTGAGGAATCTCTGATCCACATTTTTACCATTTCTTCTACAGTTTAGTCTCTGTAGTTCTGGTTTACTTCCTCCCTAGGTCCAGAAAACATCAATGTTCCTCATTCACCATGACATTATTGATTATTGACCAGGAGCTGACATCAGAGAGACATTCCCATGATGCACTGGGGCTCCACAGGGAGAGTCTGTACCTCTTTAGGACACTGGTTGTTACAGGAACTCAGCTTCACCTTTGTCTGGTCATCAGCTGCTGTCAGGATCCTGTAGAGAGAAACCAGACAGTAAGAAGCAGCATGATACCACCTCCACCATGCTTCACGTCATGATGCTGCCTCCACCGTGCTTCATCATGATGATAGCACCACCGTGCTTCACATCATGATGCTGCCACCACCGTGCTTCATCATGATGATAGCACCACCATGCTTCACATCATGATGCTGCCACCACTGTGCTTCATCATGATACCACCACCATGCTTCATCATGATGATACCACCACCATGCTTCATTATGATGCATTTGAGACAATTTGACTGTAACTGGCGCTATATAAATAAAATTGAATTGAATTGAAATGATGCTGCCTCCACCATGCTTCACGTCATGATGCTGCCTCCACCATGCTTCACGTCATGATGCTGCCTCCACCATGCTTCACATCATGATGTTGCCACCACCAGGCTTCACATCATGATGCTGCTACAAAAAGCTGAATTTTGTTCTCATCAGATCAAAACCTGTTTCTGTTTTCTGATAATTCACCAGCGAAAATTTTAAAAGGTCATTTAGGGTAAACTTAAGGCTTATATCAACATGTTGGTAGGTGGATGGTCAGAACTATTCGAGATGATGGAAGAAGAAGCCAGAGTCATCTATAGACAGGATTCACTCATATTTTAACTCTGATGATTGAAGCTTAAATCTTGTTTTCTGTCTCTTTTGTGTTGTTTTATGAGCTTTTGTCTCATCTTTGTCATTTTTTGTCTCCCTTGTGTCATTTTGTGTCAGTTCTGTGATGTTTTGTGTGTCTTTGCTTCAGTTTTTGCTGTTTTGATAAACTCTGAACATCATGTTCACGGTAAGACTGTGTATTTGCTTCAGAGTTGTGTTACTGTGTACTGACATGCACTCCACGTAGAGGATGCTGATCTTGCAGTGGCAGCGCTGGCGAATCATCTGGCTGCAAGGCGGGCAGTCGTCACGGTGACAGGAGCGGGGGCAGGGGTGGGGGCAGCCTGGGGGGCGGGGCTTACTGCAGCCCTCCTCGCACACTTCACACTGCAGACACACAACCAACATCAGTCAACACAAAACCACCAGAAAACTGTCAAAAACATTCATATTCACATAGAAGATGTCAAAAACCTGGGCATTAGCACAAAAAACACAAGACAGCCTGGATATTAACACACAATACTGTCAAAAAACTGGACCTTAGTGCATAAAACACCAGAAAACCTGGATGCTAATCTATAAAAATGTCATAAACCTGCATGTTTACATATAAAATTTCAAAAACCTGCATATTCACACAACACCAACAGCAAGACTATAAAAAACCTGGATAATAATGAGGCAGCTTCCAAGAAGCTCCAGCTGGTGGAACAACCAGTAACTACAGCTGATCTGACGACATGCATGACCTTCACCTTCTATCCAATCGGATAGTATATTTGTGATTATTTAAATAATAATTAGTTGATGCCTCGTCCGAACGAAGTTAAAGAAACCATCATTCTAATGCTGACAGACTCTGGCTGGTTTCTGTCTCTGGAAGAGGCTCCTCACCTTGTTGCCGTCGGTAACCAGGTGACACTCCCTGCTGCAGGTGTGGTTTCCACAGGTCAGAGGTCGTCCACAAGGTCGTCCGCAGGAGAATCGACCTTGACGGTGGCACGGCACCGGACTGACCTGATGGACAAAACACCAGACGAACGTTAGACAACATGAACCGAAATAAGCGTCGTACAATGGATCAGGATGTCAAACATAAAGGTTCAGGTTGTTTAAAGATTCACATTGTCTAAAGGTTCTTGTTGTCTAAA
This sequence comes from Amphiprion ocellaris, assembly GCF_022539595.1. Lineage (NCBI taxonomy): Eukaryota > Metazoa > Chordata > Actinopteri > Pomacentridae > Amphiprion > Amphiprion ocellaris. The sequence goes on along the minus strand of NC_072788.1, from coordinate 25,594,588 downwards.
GGTTCATGTTGTCCAACGTAAAGATTCATGTTGTCTAAAAGTTCATGTTGTCTAAAGGTTCATGTTGTCTAAAGGTTCATGTTGTCTCACGTAAAGATTCACGTTGTCTAACGTAAAGATTCATGTTGTCTAACGTAAAGATTCATGTTGTCTACAGGTTCATGTTGTCTTACATAAAGGTTCTTGTTGTGTAAAGGTTCATGTTGTCCAAAGGTTCATGTTGTCCAAAGGTTCATGTTGTCTAAAGGTTCATGTTGTCTAAAGGTTCATGTTGTCCAACATAAAGGTTCATGTTGTCCAAAGGTTCATGTTGTCTAAAGGTTCATGTTGTCTAAAGGTTCATGTTGTCCAACATAAAGGTTCATGTTGTCTAAAGGTTCATGTTGTCTAAAGGTTCATGTTGTCCAACATAAAGGTTCATGTTGTCTAAAGGTTCATGTTGTCCAACATAAAGGTTCATGTTGTCTAAAGGTTCAGTTGTCTAATGTAAAGGACAAATAAAAGTCCAGAATAACTCGGAGACGCTGGTCAGAAAAACTGCTGACCAGGCAGACTAAAGGTGGCCTAAAGGTAGATTAAAAGTGGACTAAAGGTAGATTAAAGGTGGAATAAAGGTAGATTAAAGGTGGACTAAAGGTAGATTAAAGGTGGACTAAAGGTACATTAAAGGCGGAATAAAGGTACATTAAGGTGGACTAAAGGTAGATTAAAGGTGGACTAAAGGTAGATTAAAGGTGGACTAAAGGTGGATTAAAGATGGACAAAGGTAGATTAAAGGTGGACTAAAGGTAGGTTAAAGGTGGACTAAAGGTAGATTAAAGATGGACAAAGGTAGATTAAAGGTGGACTAAAGGTAGATTAAAGGTGGACTAAAGGTAGATTAAAGATGGACAAAGGTAGATTAAAGGTGGACTAAAGGTAGGTTAAAGATGGACTAAATGAAGGTGGTTCTCACCTCATGTTCTCCAAAGCAGCTCCTGAAAGACAAACAAACCAACACTCATTAGCTCCCTTTATTCCAACACATGGATGAGAAAGATCATCTCAGTGAAGAGAACTAAAGCAGAAACTTTTTGACAACTCAGATATTAACCCAACAAACACGTTAAAACCAGGACGTTACAACTTAATGCAGCAGAGTGCCTGAAGCTGTGAATGAAGTCAACCACAGGACAGGAAACAGTGTCTAATGGCAGCAGGAAGTGACTCGGTCATTGTTTGTGTAGTGGGGGTGGACTTACGTTGGTATGGGGACTTGGCATGGCGGACAGGGAAGAGCTTTCTGGACAAACGCTGGTTCAGTGGGCTGCTCCCACGGACCGGCTAGCTGGACCTGAACACACAAACACCATTAATTCTGCCGGGTCCGGACCGGAAACGGGACTTTAAATAGCAGCGACAACGATCTGAGGACGGAGATCGTCTGTTTCCCACAACCTAAAGTTCTCACGATGCTCGGCTCAGACTCCTACCTGCTGGGACCGGACCAGAACCAGGTCGTGGCAGGCCTGTGGACAGGTGTGGCTGCAGCCGGCCAGCGGCAGTAAGCAGGGCTGCCTACAGGGGGCGCAGGGCCCGGGGTGGCAGCGGTGGGCCTCCCTGGTGGGGTGGTGGCAGGACGGGGGGCACCTGAGGACGGCCAGGTAGGTAGACCAGTTACAGGACAGGTTTCAGCCATTATAGATCAATCTGAACCAGTTTTTAAGTAATTCTAGAGTCATTCTTTAGTCATTTTAGATAAATCTGAACAAGTTTTAGTTATTATACATAAATCTGAGGTCTTTTTGAACCAGTTTTTAGTCATTTTACATAAATCTAAACCAGTTGTTAGTGCTTTTACATAAATCTGAGCTATTTTTGAACCAGTTTTTAGTCATTTCACATGAATCTGAGCACTTTTTGAATCAGTTTTTAGTCATTTTACATAAATGCGAACCAGTTTTTAGTCATTTTATATAAATCTGACAAGTTTTAGTTATTTTACATACATCTGAGGTCTTTTTGAACCAGTTTTTTGTCATTTTGTATAAATCTAAACAAGTTTTTAGTAATTTTACATAAATCTGAACCAGTTTTTATTCATTTTAGATCAATCCGAACCAGTTTTTAGTCATTTTACATAAATCTGAACCCGATTTTAGTCATTTTACATAAATCTGAACCCGTTTTTAGTCATTTTACATAAATCTGAGGTTTCTTTGAACCAGTTCTTAGTCATTTAAAGTACGTTTTGAGTCATTCTGATCAGGTTTTCAGTCAGCGTGTCAATGAAATGCCAAGTTAACAGTCTGGCTCGGTGTCCTGATCAGACATCAGAGCTTCCATCAGGAGGACAGAGACGTTTACCTGCAGGGTTCTTTGCAGCGAGGAGGTTTGGTGCTTCGTTCTCGACCACACGGTACGACCAGAACCGTGGAACCGCAGGAACACCGGACGTCCACGTTCTCCGGACACGGGTAGCAGCTGCCTGAGAACCAGCATCACAGGGTGAGGGTCAGTCTGTCGGCACGAGACTCTGGGTTTGACTCTCATTTTATATCTAATCCACTGTAGAGTCATATCTCCTCACTACGGAGTCACGTTTATTTCAATCATTTTAGTCCATATTAGAGTCAGTGTTGACTATATCTAGTCATTTTAATCATTTATGAAAACATTTTAGTCCATATTAGAGTCACTGTTGACCGTATCTAGTCATTTTCACCCACGTTTGAGTTATTCTGGACCATATTGTGACCTGGAGATTTTCAAACAGATTCAGTTCTTGGATTGTTCTGTAAAATTCGTGCTCTGCTTGTGGAAGACTGACATCTAAGAGTTGAAACTAGTGTCACCTGAAGCTTGTCCTGGGTTTGTTCTTCTACCAGATGAAGGTGATGATATTAGTGTTCCTGTAACCCTAACTCTCTGCATGAGGAGTTCTCCTGGGTTTGTTCTTCTATCAGATGAAGGTTATTTTTATTCTTCTAACTCTCTGTATGAGGAGTTCTCCTGGGTTCAGTCAGCCAACACTCTGCTGTGAAGGGTCCATTAAAATACCACAGAGTTTACAGTCAACACTGATACCAGTCCAGACTCTTCACCTCCAACAGCTGCAGTCTGATTATTCTCATCAAAAACACTCCGGTCAATTTGGACAATAGTTGAATTTAGACCATATTGTAGTCATTTAGGACCACATTTTAGTTATTTAGGATCATATTGTAGTCATTTTAAACTATACTTTAGTTATTTTAGACCATATTTTAATTATTTTGGACCATATTTTAGTTATTTTAAACAATATTGTAGTCATTTAGGACCATATTTAAGTTATTTTGGATAATATTGTAGTCATTTTAAACTATATTTTAGTAATTTCAGACCATATTTTAGTCACTTTAAACCATATTTTAGTCATTTTAGACCATATTTTAGTCATTTTAGACCATCTTTTGATTATTTAGGACCACATTTTAGTTTTTTATCACCATATTTTAGTCATTTTAAACTATATTTCAGTAATTTTAGACCATATTTTAGTCACTTTAAACCATATTTTAATTATTTAGAACTAAAATGTGGTCACATTTTAGTTATTTAGGATCATACTGTAGTCATTTTAAACTATACTTTAGTTATTTTAGACCATATTTTAATTATTTTGGACCATATTTTAGTTATTTTAAACAATATTGTAGTCATTTAGGACCATATTTAAGTTATTTTAGACAATATTGTAATTATTTAGGACCATATTTTAGACCATATTTTAGTTATTTAGGAACATATTTAGGTTATTTTAGATCATGTTTTTGTCATTTTAACCATATTTTAGTCATTTAGGACCATATTTAAGTTATTTTAGTTCATATTTTAGTCATTTAGGACCATATTTAAGTTATTTTAGTTCATATTTTAGTCATTTAGGACCATATTTAAGTTATTTTAGTTCATATTTTAGTCATTTAGGACCATATTTAAGTTATTTTAGATCTTATTTTTGTTGTTTTGGACCACATTGTAGTTATTTAGACCATATTTAAGTTATTTAAATGCGTCCATACAAACAGTGAACAACCCTCTGATGCCTCGGCGGCTGTTATCTTTGAGGTGACCTTCTCCTGGTTCCCCCTGAAAGGTCAGAGCAGCCAATCAGCACGCAGATTCACAAATAAATTAACTCTAATCTGTTCGGCCAATCACGGGGCAGACAGCCGAATAAATTATCCTTTATCATCCAATCGAGGAACAACAGACGCAGGAAGCTATCGGTTCTCTCTCACACACACACACACACACACACACACACACACACACACACACACACACACACACACACACACACACACACACACACACACACACACACACACACAGAGAGACACACTTAGACACACATACAAACTGAAACACACACGTGTTTGCTGAAGGTGATTAATGATGATCAACAGGAAGCAGAGGTCAACATTTTCCAAATACACATTTTAGCTGGTGTTGTTCACCGCTCTCAATGTAACGCACACACCTACGCGCGCGCGCGCGCGCACACACACACACACACACACACACACACACACACACACACATAAAGGTGTTGTGGGTGAGAATGTTCCTGAATTTAACCTCTAACCTTCCAGCTGAGACTCTTTCAACTAATCACAACTAATCTGACAGACATGGATGTGATGTGACGTTCTGAGTGTGTGTAAGTGTGTGTCTGTGTGTTACTGTGTGTGTGTGTGTATGTGACTAAGTGTGTGTGTGTGTGTGTTACTGTTTGTGTGTGTGTGTGTGTGTGTGTGTGTGTGTGTGTGTGTGTGTGTGTCTGTCTAAGTGTGTAATTACACGACTTGTTCAAACAGTGTCTATTGTGTCCAGACATTCAGTCCCACCTGAAACAACCAGCAGCTGTATTTGGGTCATTTCATATAAAAACCAACTAAATATGAAAGTTCCTCCCCAGAACCATCTGGATCTTCATCTCCAGTAACTCTGTTAATGATCAGAGTGTCTGAACATTGTTGTATTTCTATTCCTTTTACGTTCAGGCTTAAAAAACAAGATATCAGATACTAATCAGGGATCTTTCTCCAGTTGTCGGTAGGTCTACTCTAGAACTTTCTCCAGCTGTCGGTAGGTCTACTCTAGATCTTTCTCCAGTTGTCGGTAGGTCTACTCTAGAACTTTCTACAGCTGTCGGTAGGTCTACTCTAGATCTTTCTCCAGTTGTCGGTAGGTCTACTCTAGAACTTTCTACAGTTCTCGGTCGGTCTACTCTAGATCTTTCTCCAGTTGTCGGTAGGTCTACTCTAGAACTTTCTCCAGCTGTCGGTAGGTCTACTCTAGAACTTTCTCCAGCTGTCGGTAGGTCTACTCTAGATCTTTCTCCAGTTGTCGGTAGGTCTACTCTAGAACTTTCTACAGTTCTCGGTCGGTCTACTCTAGATCTTTCTCCAGTTGTCGGTAGGTCTACTCTAGAACTTTCTACAGCTGTCGGTCGGTCTACTCTAGAACTTTCTACAGTTGTCGGTAGGTCTACTCTAGAACTTTCTACAGTTCTCGGTCGGTCTACTCTAGATCTTTCTCCAGTTGTCGGTAGGTCTACTCTAGAACTTTCTCCAGCTGTCGGTAGGTCTACTCTAGAACTTTCTCCAGCTGTCGGTAGGTCTACTCTAGAACTTTCTACAGTTGTCGGTCGGTCTACTCTAGATCTTTCTCCAGTTGTCGGTAGGTCTACTCTAGAACTTTCTCCAGCTGTCGGTAGGTCTACTCTAGATCTTTCTCCAGTTGTCGGTAGGTCTACTCTAGAACTTTCTACAGCTGTCGGTAGGTCTACTCTAGATCTTTCTCCAGTTGTCGGTAGGTCTACTCTAGAACTTTCTTCAGGGGACGTTCTTCTTTCCTGCTTCCAGTCTTTAGGTTTAGTCTCACTGAGAACATTCATCTTTAGTATATTTAATGATCAGAGTTCTACCTTCATCCTGTGAATATTTCCAGAGTTCCAGGTCCTTGAAGTCCATAGAGGAGAACATCCCCTGGAGAAAGTTCTAGAGTAGACCTACCGACAACTGGACAGTCAGTAGTCGTAGTTTGTTTCCAACTGAACTTCAGCTGGTGATTGTTTCCATCATCTGGCTTCCTGTCCTTCACCATCAGTCTAAATGACGTGTCTGGACGTTACCTTGGTGACAGACTGAAGGACACTTGTGGTTTCGACATCCCAGAGTTCGACCACAGCTCTGGTCACATGGGGGGCAGTTACCGGGGCAACACTGGAACACAAGGCAAACGGACATTTCAGCGTCTATGACATTTAAACCAGCTGTGACATTAAAACGAGAGAAAAAGATGTAATCCAGCCAGCAGCCGTCAGCTCAGACAGACCAGCCAACCTTTCATCAGATCGGACAGATTAGATCCATCACCTGACATTTACCCAGCAGGAAACACATGGAACGGAAGCTTTCTGTTAGAACGGACGATGTTCTGAGCTAAATACAGATGTATGGATCAGATTTACACCTGTACAGGTGTGTATGGATCAGATTTATACCTGTACAGGTGTGTGTGGATCAGATTTATACCTGTACAGGTGTATATAAATCAGATTTATACCTGTACAGTTGTGTATGGATCAGATTTTTACCTGTATAGGTGTGTATTGATCAGATTCATACCTGTACAGGTGTGAATAAATCAGATTCATACCTGTACAGGTGTATATAAATCAGATTTATACCTGTATAGGTGTGTATGGATCAGATTTATACCCGTACAGGTGTGAATAAACCAGATTTATACCTGTACAGGTGTGTATGGATCAGAGTTATACCTGTACAGGTGTGTATGGATCAGATTTTTACCTGTACAGGTGTGAATAAATCAGATTTATACCTGTACGGGTGTGTATGGATCAGATTTATACCTGTACAGGTGTGAATAAATCAGATTTATACCTGTACAGGTGTGTATGGATCAGATTTATACCTGTACAGGTGTGAATAAATCAGATTTATACCTGTACAGGTGTGTATGGATCAGATTTTTACCTGTACAGGTGTGCATGGATCAGATTTTTACCTGTACAGGTGTGCATGGATCAGAGTTATATCTGCACAGGTGTGCATAAATCAGACTTCTACCTGTACAGGTGTGTAAAAGTGCAGCTGTAGACTCACCTTCCTCCTACACTGGTGCCTCTGGCAGCTTCTGGTTTTTGGACATTTGGAGTCACACAGGTATTCCTTATGACAGGGCATCAGCTTCCTGTGTTTACCACACCTGCACTCCTTCTCCACCTCCTGCAGCAACACAGAGAGTGTGTTAGTGTGTCTGACTACACACTCCACTGGTGTGTATTAGTTGTGTCCTCACCTGTCTGCAGGTCTCACAGCTTCCTCGGTGACACCTCATTGAACAGGTGTGTTTTAGACATGACAGACGGCGGTCGCAGGTGTCGCCACACGGCATCACTTCCTCTGTACACGGCAGACACGACTCTACACAAACACACACAGATCAGTGACCGACAACACACCGCTACATGATGACAATGTTGTAAACTTTATTTTTTTAATACCACTTTATACTGCATTGTCTTGCAGTGTGTCAATACTGCACTATTTCATCCTCATTTCTCATCCCTGTACATGCTGTAAATATTATTACTACTGTTCTATTATTAATTTATTTCTATTACTACATCTATTGCTACCTAAGCTGCTGTAACAATGTGAATTTCCCCTGGCGTGGGGAGAAATAAATGACTTATCTTATCTTAGTCTGGACACAGCTTCTCATTCAGAGGTTTATTTAATGATTTTCGAACACTATTTTGTTTTCTACAGAATCAATTCTGTGTTCTTTCAGTTTAATGTCTTCTGTATGAATCTAGAACATATTAAACCACTGAATGAGGCATGTCCAGGCCTTCCATTGCTGCTGTGTGCTGATGAAACTAAAGCTAATAAAGTTACATCACTGGTGTCAGAACAAAAGCTGAAGCTTCGTACTGGTCTTGCCGCAGGGACACGTTCTGCTGACGGACCGAGGACACGGAGGACAAACTCCATCGTGACAAACCTCCTCACAGGTGTGATTTCCACACGGCAGGGGAGAGCCACACACCTGGAAAAGACAGACACCGAGTCTTTAATGCTGAGGACATGTCCATGTCATGCTAATCCTCTCTGTATTGATTCCAGTTTATCAGGCACGTTAGCCAACAGAGAGGTCCTACAATCATGACCCCAGCCTCAGAGCTTTCATCCATTACACAGAGAATGGGGCACTGTTTGAGAAAATACTGGTTCTAAATTACACTTTTAATAGTTTGTACCCAAGAGGATGCATACATTCCTGTATAAATGATGCAGGTAGACGATATGACAAATAAGACATGATGACTCCAAAGACGACAACCCTTTCCATTGTGGAACTAGTCGTAGTGTCAAGGCCCCATTTTAAGTAAAAGGTTGGGTTCCAAGTTGTCCAACTTTTACCCCCAAGTCTTACGTCCCTTCCCATCACATGTCCAAGTACTACTTTGTGGAAGTGATGGTTCTGAAGGAGTTCCTACCTGCTGACAGTTCCACTGAGGGCTGGAACAGGGTCGCTCTGCCTTCTGTTGGCCACAAACACAACTCTGAACGCTGACTCTGGGACAGGGACGGCATTCTGACGGACAGGAAGACACATTCAACACCTGGAGTCACCGAGCAGGTAGGGTTAGTAGGAGTAGCGGTGGTAGGGGTCGTAGAGGTAGGGATAGTAGGGATAGTAGAGGTAGGGTAGGTAGGAGTAGGGTTAGTAAAGGCAGTAGGGTTAGTAGGTATAGGGGTTGTAGGGGTTGTAGAGATAGGGGTAGTAGGGGTAGTAGAGGTAGGGTTAGTAGGAGTAGCAGTGGTAGGGGTCGCAGAGGTAGGGATAGTAGGGATAGTAGAGGTAGGGTAGGTAGGAGTAGGGTTAGTAGGTATAGGGGTTGTACAGGTAGGATAAGTAGGAGTAGGGTTAGAAAGGGCGGTAGGGTTACTAGGGTTAGTAGGTGTAGGGATTGTAGGGGTTGTAGAGGTAGGGGTAGTAGGGGCAGTAGAGGTAGGGTTAGTAGGGGTAGTAGGTGTAGGGTTAGTAGGGGTTGTAGGGGTAGTAGGGTTAAAAGGTTAATAGGGGAAGTAAGGTTGGGGTTAGTAGGGTTAGGGATAGGGTTAGTAGGGGTACCATTAGTAGGGGTAGTAGGGTTAGTAGGGGAAGTGTTAGTAGGGGAAGGTAGGGGTAGGGTTAGTAGAGGTTGGGATAGTAGAGTTAAGGTTATGGTTGGTGTTGCGTACCTGTGTGGCAGGTCTGTGAACAGGTGTGCTGTCTGCAGGGCAACAACTTTCCACACTGCTGCTGACATGACCAGGCCTGTAGGGAGAAGAAAGCCAACAATCAGGAAGCCCTTCCTTCCAGAAAACACCCCGAACGCAGCCGGAACCTTCTTCTGATTGTTTACCTTGTTGCTGCAGCGGCGGGGGAGGGGCTTAGCTTTCCCACACATACAGGCCACAGACACCATCTTAGGACACGGAGGGCATGGACCTGAAGGCAAGCACACATGAACCTGGCTTCATTTCACCAGCTACAAGTTCGACCTCAACAACACATGCAGAAACAATCTGAAACTAACATTACTGTTGTATAAGTTGTCCAAAGTCAATCACAATTTGGCCAAAATGATTTAAAACCTGTTCAAGACGCCTTTAAACTTGTCCAGAATGAAAAAATAAGTTAAGATTGTCCAAAATGGAACAAAAGCTGTAAAAAACATATAAAAGCTGTTTGAAATTATTTTAAACTCGTCCAAAATCAATCAAAACTTGCTCAAAAAGTCTCAAAAGTTCCGGTAAATCTACTCTACTTCTGTCTGAAACTACTTCCCACATGTACAAAACAACTCAAAGTAGTCCAACGTGTCTCAAAATGTGTTTAAAATGTCCAAAATGACTTAAAATCAGTTGAAGACGCCTTTAAACTTGACCAGATTGACTCTGAATGTGACAAAAATGACTCTAAACTTGTCCAATGTGGCCTGAAAATAAAATAAAAGTCTGTGTTTGCTGTAGTTGGACTGGTAAAATGAATCACCAACATCGTGGTAAAAACACGACATGGATCGGTGGTGTCACGAAGCTGAGACCTGGGAGGTAATTATGAGATGTAAGCGGTTACCGGGGTGACAGAGCAGCAGGCAGGTGTGTCCACAGGTGGGTTTGAGCTCCTTCTGACAGACCGACCCACAAGAGTGAGGAACCAGCCAGGGGTCGGCCGGAGGATCCTGCAGCTTCCCACAGTAGCACATGTACCTGAAGGCAGCACAAACACCGTTAAGGTTTGTGGAGAACATTCCCTGAAGTTTGTTCTGCTCAGAAGAACCAGTGAGGAACATCAGAGGAACATTCATCTGGAGAGAGAAACCTCAGCAGAGTTATTCTAAATGATTCAACATTCCAGCTCTACTGTTCTTATCAAACACACCTTTAAATATCAAGAAAGAAAAATACATGAGACAGATTCCAACAGGTGTTTCTGATCACCTGAACTTAGTGTTATGGAGCCCCCTGCTGGAGGACAGCGGCAACGCACCTTCATCTGTACAGTATATTTCATAAACCTGTCCAAAAGTGCTATAAACCTGTTTCAAGTTGCTTTACCTATCCAAAAGTACTCTAAACCTGTCCACAAGAATTATTAACTTGTCCAAATGTACTATGAATCTGTCCAAAAGTATTTTTAAACCTGCCCTCGATGACTCTAAATCTGTCCAAAAAGTACTATAAACCTGTCTAAAATTACTTTAAACTTGTGTACAAGTACTTTAAATTTGTCCACAAGAACTTTAAACCTGTCAAAAGCACTTTTAACCTGTTCAAAAGTACTTCAAATCTGTTCAAAAGTACTTCAAACCCGTCCAAAAGCACTTTAACCTGTCCAGAAGAACTTTCAACCTGTCCAAAAGTACTTTAAACATGTCCAGAGTTCCTTTAAACCTGTCTACCAATCCTCTAAAGTTCTCTAAAAGACTGATAATGAGGATGGTGTTCTGTTTCCAGGTGGACGGCGGTTCAGACGTACCTGTTGGGCTTAGCGCTGGGTGGATATTCTGCCCGACACTTTGGGCTGAGGACAGAAAATCACAAACGTCAGAGCTGGAACCGTTTCACCTGTCAGTTCTGTCTGAAGACATTTATTTTAAATGATGTTGAGACAAAAACATGAACATTAGATGATCTGAATGACTTCATTTAAAAAGATATGTGTCAATAATGATCATAGATTAATTTATTGTTGGACTGAACATTGCAACTCCAGAGAAGATTCAACTACACAGAAAGCAGCAGGCTTCTCAACACTCCACACAACTCGTTATAATTACTTTTAAAAAAACTTCAAACTTGACTCAACACATCCCAAATCGTTTAAAATTACTCCATAATGACCAAAAATATGCCCAAAATATCTCACAATGCGTCTGAAATTACTCAAATCATGTCCAGAAGTGCTTTAAACTTTCCCAGAATGACCCAAAATATGTTAAAAAGGACTCCAGCTCTGTCACCAATCACTTAGAATAAAAAACATTCGTCAATAACTAATCACTGGAAGAGCTGCAGCATGTTCAGTCTGGTGGACTACAGTCAGTCTGATGGTTCAGTCTGGTGGACTACAGTCAGTCTGAAGGTTCAGTCTGGTGGACTACAGTCAGTCTGATGGTTCAGTCTGGTGGACTACAGTCAGTCTGATGGTTCAGTCTGGTGGACTACAGTCAGTCTGAAGGTTCAGTCTGGTGAACTACAGTCTGAAGGTTCAGTCTCATGGACTACAGTCAGTCTGGTGAGCTACAGTCGGTCTGAGGGTTCCATTTCCTCCTCACCAGGGCCACGGATGCTGTTTCTGCCCGAAGTCATCGTCGGTAACAGAGGACACCAGGAACACCGAGTCTTTGGCCCATTTCTGGATGCAGGGCAGGTGGAAGAGAGAGAAACAGCTGCAGCAGCTCCACACCTGGATGGAGTTACAGTCAGAAGGTTACAGTCAGAAGGTTACAGTCGGCAGGTTACAGTCGGCAAGTTACAGTCAGCAGGTTATAGTCGTAAAGTTACAGACAGAAGGTTGCAGTCGGAAGGTGACAGTCGGAAGGTTATTATCAGCAGGTTACAGCCGGAAGGCTACAATCAGAAGGTTACAGTCGTTAGGTTACAGTCGGAAGATTGCAGTTGACAGGTTACAGTCGGAAGGTTACAGTCAGAAAGCTACAGTCAGAACGCTACAGTCAGAAGGTTACAGTCAGAAGGTTACAATTGGAAGGTTACAGTCAGAAGGTTACAGTCAGAAGGTTACAGTCAAAAGGTTACAGTCTTTGGGTTACAGTCAGAAGGTTGCAATCAGCAGGTTACAGTCAGAAGGTTACAGTCTTTGGGTTACAGTCGGAAGGTTGCAATCAGCAGGTTACAGTCAGAAGGTTACAGTCTTTGGGTTACAGTCGGAAGGTTGCAATCAGCAGGTTACAGTCGCAACACTTTAAAAGCCATTTGTCGTCGTACCTGCTGCGTCCTCTTGACCGAGGCGATGCAGATCAGACAGGTGAGGGCTCCAGACTGGAACAGGTCGCTGAGGTACTGACCGGTCCGGGCCAGACCTGTGGCGTCCCCACCTGGACACACAGAGACACTGCACCTCAGGATCTAAACCTTCACACCTGACCAACCTGGAAGATACAGCTCAAAGGGACCAGACTTCTCCCAGACTTTTACTGTTGCCACGGTAACCTCACCTGTCTGGTTGGTGTAGGTGGTGAAGGTAGACGCCAGGATCTGCCCTCTCTTCCCGTCCTGACACTCTCTGTCGTCGTCATCTTCATCGTCGGAGGAGGAGGAGCTGACGTGGCTCTCGACCAATCGCTGAGCCGCGGCCTGGTTGGACTTCCGGATCTCCTCGAATTTGTCCAGCGGGGCGGCGCCTGTCGGTTACAGAGAAGGTCAGAACCTCTGGACGGTGGATGAGGGATGCAGGGGATTAATTCCTCTGGACTCACTGTGTGGAGCTTCAGTCCTCCCTCCTCGTCCACCGCCGGGTCGAAATCTGGCGCCCTGAGCCTCCTGGCTCCGCCCCCGACCACGGCCCTGCTGTCGCCAGACTGGCTCCATGGCAAGCGCCTCAGGACTCTGGGTAAATCACATTTCATCACAGGAAGAAAACATCTTCAGCGTGTTCATTCAGGGTTTCTGCAGAAATCAGCCAGTCAAATTGAATGCTTTTTAATGCCATTTTAATGCTAGATTGTAAAAATTTTAAGGTCACGACCGCAAACTCAACAAATTACACAGGTTTGTTTTTTGTAAAAGATGATTTTTACATGAACACTTTCCCTACATTTCACTATTTCTGAATCCGGAAACCACCTATGACCATCTACAGGCTGCAGTCATTCTCTGAAATCCACCTTTTTGAGCTATTTTTGCGTTTCCGACATTTCCCAGCTCTCCTTCACCTGGTCCAGCCTGCCGGCCACTTTAAAAACATGCAGCTTATGGCAATTGTACCCGACCGGATGAAACAATTATCACAATGCTTCGGCATGTTTACACAGATGTACTTATCTGAAGAATCGCAGTCCATAATTACATATTATTATTGTCAAATATTTTTCTTGAAAACCGCAGAAAGAATTTTTTATGCCACTGAGAATCAAATTTAATGATTTTTATTGCCATTTAAGGCCATAATTTTCGCAAAATCAGCTTAATGACTATTAATGCTTTTTAATGCCCTGCAGAAACCCTGTCATTTATGTAAAATCTGTACCAGGAGACGAAAACTTCCCCAAAAATGACACAAAATATTCTCCAACTACGTCAGACGTGCACCTGTCTACGTCACAAATGCACCTGACGTGACACCGTTGAATGACTAGAAACAGGTTCTCTTGTTTCCACCCGGACGAGATCGTCACCTGTCCGGTTACCTGCCACGTTCACCTGTCGCAGCTACATGCTACAGCTAGCACCTCCACTGGAGCCTCCGCACCTCACCTGAGTTCTGCCCCACAGAACCGGACTGGACCGGACCGAGCCGTGTTCAGCCCCACCGAACCGGGACCGCTTCGGTGGGGCTGAACACGGTTCGGTCTGGTCCGTTAACTGCGGTTCAAACCGCTGCTAGCCGGCTAGCCGCGCTAAGCTAACACTCATTTTGTTGACAAATCGAGCGAAAAGCGGCGGAAGTAGCTGCGGTAAACTTCCGGTGCTGCCGCCTTACCGTGACGTGGAAGCTGCCGGTAATTTAACGGTGTCATTAAAACCCCCAGAAAACTTACTTTAACGGTCAGTTTTGAAGTTAAAACTCACCTCAGTGCTCGGTCTGGTGCACGTCAATGCCTAGTTGTCATGCGCAGAGCTTCCCGGTGCATGCTGGGACTTCCGGGACTACACACCCAGTCACTGCCTTTACCGATCATTTAAACTTTGTAGTCCCTGTGGCAGATTAATATTTAACATTTTTCCATTATTTACGTTGAATAATAATAACAATAATAATACAATAAAAATAGTAAAATAATAATAATAATAATAATAATAATAATAATAATAATAAAACATTAAATAAAAATGAATATGAAATGAAAAGCGGCGGAAGTAGCTGCGGTAAACTTCCGGTGCTGCTGTAATTTTAAAAAAATCTGTTATTTATGCTCAAAAATAATAACAATAAATAAAATTAGCTAAAAATGTATAAAATATTTCATAAAATGAATATAAAGTTAAAACTGAGACCAAACTAAATTATTACCTGAAGAAATTAAATACTAAAATTAAGATAGAGGTGTCCAACATGCGGCCCGTGGGCCAAAAGCGGTCCTCCAGAGGGTCCAATCCGGCCCTCAAAGTGTAAAAATTCCAGAGAAGACATTAACTGCAGACTGTAAATTAGTAAAACTAAAATTTTAAAATAATTTCTTGATCATGACAAGTTGTTTGGATCATAAAGTAAAATACTAGATTGTTCATTGTTCTTTTGTGTCTCATTTTTATAATATTTTGTCATGTTTTTTGACAGATTTTTGTCATTTGCCTCAGGTTTTGGTTGTTTTGGTTCTTGTTTTGTGTCTTCTTGTCTCACTTGTGTCGTTTGTCCGTTTTTTTGTCGTTTTGTGTCTCGTTTTTGTAATATTTTGTCTTTTTTTTATTGTTTTTCGCCTTTTTGTCTGACTTTTGTTTTTTGTGTCTCATGTTTTTGTTTTGTTTCTCATTTTTGTCATTTTGTGTTTCCTTGTCTCGCTTGCATTGTTTGTCTATTTTTTTGTCGCTTTGTGTCTCATTTTTGTAAACTTTTGTCTTGTTTTTGTTGTTTTTGTCTTTTTTGGGGACTTTTGTTGTTTGTTTCATGTTTTTGTTGTTTTCTTTCATGTTTTTGTTGTTTTGTGTTTCCTTTTTGTCTCGCTTGTGTTTTTTGTCTTATTCTTGTCAATTTGTGTTTTTCTTTATTCAGTGTTTTGTGTTGTTTTTGTTGTCTTGTGTTTTTTTGTCTCACTTGTGTTGTCCATTTTTTATTGCTTTGAAACTTTTTTGTCTAATTTTTTGTCTCTTTTTTGTTTTGTTTCGTGCCATTTGTGTCATTTCTTGTCATTTTGTGTCTCGTTTTTGTAGTATTTTGTCTTGTTTTTGGTTTTTTTTGTATTTTTTTTGTCTAATTTTTGTGGTTTTGATCCTGCAGTAAATCCTCTCTGGTTCAGTTCCAGATGACTAAATGTTGTGTTTCTTTGTCGACACTCTGTGATCTGGAAGTTGTAATGTGGAAATGATAAACTGAGGCTGAATGTTGATGAAACTGAATTTATTTTTTTCCAGAAATTTCAGGTTGTTCATGATGTTTAGTGAAAAGAAAATTCCTTAAATGTGAACATTTTCAGAATGTACTTTTTTGCACTAAAGCAAAGGAACCATCAGGAGTTGTGGTTATTTCTAGGTTATTCTGCTGTGGTTTTACTGGTTTTACTGGTCCGCTCCACTGGAGATCAAACTGGACTGAATGTGGAACCTGAACCAGAATGAGTTTAACACTCTTGCAACAATATCCCTACTATGTCCCTAGTTGTTTACATTTTCTTCATCATTTTAAGCTCATTAAGTTAACGTTATTTATTATATTAATTTGCCTGAATAATGTAAAACGATCAGACCCATTTGAATAATTTAAATATTAAAAATTATTTCGATTAGATAAATTTGTCTGATTAATTATCAAAGTTTAGATCTTACCATTTAGCATGTCAAAATCAAATTAAATAACGTGAACTGTATTTTTTCAGTAGATTATTGTGGAAATAAAAGAAGCAGCTCAGATATTCCTTATAAAATATTTATTTATTTCACTGTTGGATTCATAGTGTTAGCTCAGTTAGCTAAAGCAGGCGAGCTACATGCTAAAGCTTCACACTACAGTCTGTCTGAACAGAAGCTGGAGAAATGTCCAGATAAAACAGAAATATGGATTTAATAATGCGTATAAAATGCTGAACAATATGAACCGTTCATCAGATCCAGGTCCAGTAAAACAGAACTATGATCCTCCAGCAGCTTCAGCTACGTCATTCAGACATGAGATATTATAAAATGACGTCTTTATCCTCCAGAAGCTCCGTCTTTAACTTCACTATCTGGGTTTTTATCTTTTTATTTAAACAAACTCTGAGCACAAACTTTGAATTTGGTGACGTCAGTCCCGGTTCCCCAAAGGTTTCACCAACTAACCTTAAGGGAACGTTCTGAGAGCTTTCAGGGAATCTTCAGGAAACATTCCAAGATGGTCAGTACATAGCTACTGAATAGTCAGAAGAACGTTCAGGAGAAGTCTGGGGACTATTTGCTATTTTTGAAGGTTCCCTGAAGATCCTGAAGGTTTCAAAAAGCATCTTCTGGGAACTTTGTGGGAATGTTCCCTGACGGCTTTAGAATTATTCCAAAGGACCTAAAGGAGAATCATAAATGGGGCAAACTGTTTCTTCACAAAGTTTTGGGCATCTTTTGAAGGTTCTCTGCTTTTTTTTTTAGTACCTAACAATAAAAGTACATAGTTACTAGAACGTTCTGAGAATCCTTTGGTATTTTTGAAGGTTCCCTGAAGGTCTTCTCATGGTTTTTAAAAATAATTTTCAGGGAATGTTCTGGGAATGTTTCACCGAGTTCTCAGCTTTATGGTCGGAATCATATTTTTTCAGTAGCAAATATTAAACAGTTCCCTTAAAAGGTCCCTGAATTACAAAATGATAATTGTGATGTACGGGAAAGATCACTCCCTATTTGTTTGTTTTCTGTTGTTGTTGCTGTTTGTTTTTTGATTCTGTTTTGTTTTCATTGCTCAGAAAAGACGCTGTTTTGGCATTTTAGGGCAGACAATAGATCTGAGATGCTTGTACATATCATATGCTGTATCAAATGTGAATATCTGACTCTGAATGTCAATAAAAAAAATAAATTACAAAAAAAAGGTCCCTGAAGTTTAATTTAAGGTTCCCTGAAGGTTTCACAATCTAACTTTTGGAACGTTCCTAGAAGATTTCTGAAAAGTTTCACAAACTAACTTCTGGAAATGTTCTCCAAAGGTTCCCTAAAAGTTTCACAAACAAACTTCGGAGAATGTTCCCTCAAGGTTTGAGGTTATGGTCCACATCACATTTTTCAATCCCTAAAACACAGTAAATAGTTCCCAGAAAGTTCCCTAGAGGTCCCTTTAAGACCCAGAAGTTCTCCATAAGGTTCCCTGAGGGTTTGACAGACTACCTGCTGGGAATGTTCCCTGAAAGTTTCCTGAAGGTTTCATAAACTAACTTTGGGAAACGTTGTCTTTATAATTGAACAAGTGCTGAGTTTGAATATTGAACTTGGTGATTTGGGACCAGGTCTGGTTCTTCTTCTACTTCTTCTCTTCTTCTTTGGTGGGTTCCGTCTCTGGGGGCGGGGCATCCACCGGCTGGTCGGCCCTCGGCGGCGGCGCCATCTTCTTCTCCAGCCGGGTGACTCTGTGTTTGAGCTTGCTGTGCGTGGCCTCGTGCTCGGCCAGCAGTCGGGCGTAGCGGGTCTGCAGGACGTCCAGCGTTCCCGTCATGCGGTCCACCTTCTCCTCGATCTCCTTCGGGTCGGGACCCTGCGCCGCCACCTGCAGGACGACACCAGCTCTGATGTCAGCGGCTCCACTTGGCGACTCACCCGTATGAGACCATGTGATCGTACCTCCAGGTCCAGCAGCCCGTCCTTCATCAAGATCTGCCTCCCCTTCTCCTCCAGCATGGCCTTGGCATCCGGATACTCGGTCAGCGCCTCCATCAGGTCGTCTTTGGAGAGACAGAAGAGGTCGGAGTAGCCGATGCTGCGGATGTTTGCCGTCCTCCTGTTTCCTGCTTTACTGCCTGAAAGACAAAGAACGACGTTCAGGGATAAGAAGCAGCGTTTGGACGTTACAGACGGTGCTGGTTAGACAATAACAAACCCTTGATGGCCAGGATGCTGATCTCGCCGAAGTAGCTTCCGTCACTGAGGACCACGAACTGCTTGATGCCGTCGTCGGCGACCACGGCCAGCTTGCCCTCCTTG
Source organism: Amphiprion ocellaris (assembly GCF_022539595.1). Classification (NCBI taxonomy): domain Eukaryota; kingdom Metazoa; phylum Chordata; class Actinopteri; family Pomacentridae; genus Amphiprion; species Amphiprion ocellaris. The sequence goes on along the minus strand of NC_072788.1, from coordinate 25,575,983 downwards.
ATGATGTACATCTCGCGGCCGATGTCGCCCTTCTTGCAGATGTAGTCTCCGGGACTGTAGACCTGCGGCTGCAGCTTCAGAACCAGCTCCACCAGCAGCCCGGCCTCGCAGTCGGCGAAGATCCGGACCTGCAGAACCAAACAGCAGCTTTAAACCCTCTGAGCTGCCGCTAGGGAGCAGCGTCGTGAAGCCGTCCAGACCTTCTTCAGCGTGTCCAGGTGGACGTTGATGGCGATCTCAGCCCTCAGTTTGTCCGGCAGGTACTTCAGCACCTCCCTCTCGTCCACCGCTTTCTTATTGGTCCACAGGAAGTCGAACCACTTGATCACTCGCTTCTCTAGGTCCTTGGTTACCTGGAGGGCAACAGACACATCTCTGAGGAAACACTCTATTTAGATTTGGTAGGTAATCATTTGTTCTTTATTTCAACCCTCTAAACTCCAACAGAATAAATATCCAACTGGAAACTTGTTGAAAATGACTCAAAACTTGTCCAAAATGGCTCAACGCGTGTTTAAAATGGCAAAAATGGTCAATAATCACTCAAAATATGTTAAAAATGACTATAAATGTGTCCAACATGACTCAAATATCATCCTCAATGATTCAAAGTGTGTTGAAAATGACTCAACACATCTAAAATGGCAAAAATCGTCAACAATGACTCAGAATTTGTCCAAAATGACTATAAGTGTGCCCAAAATGATTCAAAAATTGGTGAAAATGGTAAAATTGGTCCAAAATGACTCAAAGATAGTCCACAATGACTCAAACGAATACCCAAAAGTGTTTAAAATATGTCCACAATGGCTCAAAAAATGTCTCCAACGTGCCAACAGTTCTTCCAAAAATGACTGAAAATGGTTCAGTCCAGCAAGAATTTATCCAAACGTGCAACGTAACTGAAAGTTTTCCAAAATGACTTAAAGTTTGTCCAAGAATTTGTCCAAAATGTCTCAAAATTTGTCAAGAGATTGAAAAATACAGCATTCTAGGATAAATAGTTCAATAGAAGTCCATGGCGTCCTTCTAGCAAACCTTTTCAAGCAGAAAAGAAAAGTTCCACAGGAGAATAAGCAAAGATAATGACATCTGACCTTTCGGAAGCTCATGTACTGCTTGATGGCGTCGATGCGAGCCTGGAAGTCGGCTCTGGCAGCGTTCATGTTGGTGATCATGGAGCCGACGTTACCGACGATGGTGGCGAAGATCAAGACGCCGACCTGAAGAACGAAGCAGCACAAACCTGCTTCTTCACACATTTATCAACACATTTCAGTTCATTGGGAAGTAGAATCATGTTTCTTCCCATTTCTGATGAGAAATGATTTCCAAACTAGACACTAAACAAATAAAATATGATGTTTCAGACAGTTAATATTCAGTTTAGTTGGCCTTTAGTTGGGTTACTAACCAATTTTCTCGTGTTTTGGTGAGTTAATATTCAGGTTTTTGGTTTTTTGGTGTTTAATATTCAGGTTTTTGGTGTTGTGGTGTTTAATATTCTGGTTTTTGGTGTTTTGTTGGGTTAATATTCAGGTTTTTGGTGTTTTGGTGGGTTAATATTCAGGTTTTTGATGTTTTGATGGGTGGTTTCTTTCCCTTTCTGGGACTTTTCATTAATATTTTAACAAATGAATGCATTGTGTTTTATCAAAAGTTGCTTTCTTTTCAGATTTGTGAGAAATTCAAATATATTTTTGGATAATTTATTAACTTTGTTGAGTCTTTCCAGCATTTTTTCATACATTACAGAAACACTTTATTGATTTTTAAAAATATTTTTGGCCATTTTATACTTTCTTTCACTTCTTCACATTATTATAATTTAAAATAATAATAATAAATATTTTGGAACGTATTTTGTGCACATTTGGGAAACATTTTACTGATATTTCTTTGACATTTACTTTTATTTGTTTACATTTTTGACCTTTTATTTAAACTTTTTGCCCATGTTTTGTAATTTGTGTGACATTTTTAAAGCATTTTTCTGAGACGTTTAATTTTATTTGGATATTTCAGGGTCACACCCACCAAGAAGTCCGTGACGACGAAGAAGTACTCGGAGTTCTCCACAGGGGGCGGTGTTTCTCCGATGGTGGTCAGCGTCAGCGTGGACCAGTACATGCTGTAGGCGTACTTCCTCACCAGACGACCGAACTCTGGGTCCGATGGGTCCGGATACACGAACCTGTCGGCACCGAAACCTGAAGCCAGAGATGGAGATGATGCAGGCGTTTAGAAACTCAGTGGAATGGAAACTGTTACGAAGTGATTCATGACAGAAGTAGAAACAAAAAAAAGGGACGTAAATCAACCAAAACACGGCACAAAACAAAAAGCAAGGCACTTAGAGACACAAAACGACCAAAATGAGACACAAAACAACCAAAACAAGACACGAAACGACCAAAACAAGACAGAAAACACAAAACAACCAAAACAAGACACAAAACAACCAAAACAAGACACAAAACAGCCAAAACAAGACAGAAAACACAAAACAAGACATAAAACAACCCAACGAGACACAAACGGACAGAAAGTTGTGTCTCTTTGCAGTTTCTAATATAATAATAATATAAAAGACCCACCGATGGCCTTGGAGAAGGAGTAGTAGAGGCAGGCGTTCCAGTGGATGATGATGACGATGTACATGACCAGGTTGGAAATACGAAGAGCGTTGGGGTAGTTGGTTCTGGTCTCTGTCCGCTGGAAGAACTCCAACATCCTGACGAAGAGAGTCAGAGAGTCTGAAACACTAACCAGAGAGCTGCCAGGCATGAAACCAATCACCAAACACCTGGGTGCTGGCCTTCTGGTGGGTTCATGTTCAGGTTTTGGTCTTTCAGGGAGTTAATATCCAGTTGTTGGCCTTCTGGTGGGTTCATGTGAAGGTTTTGGTCTTTCAGGGAGTTAATATCCATTTTGCTGGCTTTTCCTTGGGTTAATATTCAGGTTTTGGTGTTTTGTTGGGTTAATATTCAGGTTTTGATGTTTTGTTGGGTTAATATTCAGGTTTTTGATGTTTCAGGGAGTTAATATCCAGTTTGTCGGCTTTTTCTTGGGTTAATATTCAGTTTGTTGGTCTTTTCTTGGGTTAATAGTCAGGTTTTTGGTGTCTTGTTGGGTTAATATTCAGGTTTCTGGTGTTTTGGAGGGTTAATATTCAGTTTTTTGGTGTTTTGATGGGTTAATATTCAGGTTTTGGTGTTTTGTTGGGTTAATATTCAGGTTTTTGATGTTTCAGGGAGTGAATATTCAGTTTGTTGGTCTTTTCTTGGGTTAATATTCAGGTTTTGGTGTTTTGTTGGGTTAATATTCAGGTTTTGGTGTTTTGTTGGGTTAATATTCAGGTTTTTGATGTTTCAGGGAGTGAATATTCAGTTTGTTGGTCTTTTCTTGGGTTAATATTCATGTTTCTGGTGTTTTGGTGTGTTAATATTTAGGTTTTTGGTGGGTCACTATCGTGGTTTCTGACATTGTAATGTACTAATATCCAAATGTTTTAAGTTTTGGTGCATTAATATCCAGAAATCACCTAGAACCATTATTATTTTCCTGGGAGCAGGTATCGTGATGCATGTACCTGTTGAATCGCAGCAGTTTGTTGAGGCGGATCTCCGGGTATTTGAGGCCGAAGACGACGTACAGAACATCGGTGGGAACCATGGAGGCCAAGTCCAGCTTGAACTGGAAACTGTTCATGTAGCGCTCACGGAGCTTCAGCTCGTCCTTCACCAGCAAACCCTGCTCCAGGTAACCTGAAGAAACATGAACAGAAGCAAATCAAAAGGACAACATGAGCCCGTGTACTTTCAAGCATGTCAAAAACATGGATGTTAATGCAGCACCATGTGGAAAACCTGGATATTAATGGAACAAAACATCAGAAACCTGGATATTAATGGAACAAAACATCAAAAACCTGGATATTAATGGAACAAAACATCAGAAACCTGGATATTAATGGAACAAAACATCAAAAACCTGGATATTAATGGAACAAAACATCAGAAACCTGGATATTAATGGAACAAAACATCAGAAACCTGGATATTAACGGAACAAAACATCAAAAACCTGGAAATTAACGGAACAAATCATAAAAAATCTGGATATTAATGGAACAAAACATCAGAAACCTGGATATTAATGGAACAAAACAGCTTTTTAATGTTTTGGTGGGTCAATATTCAGGTTTTTGATGTTTTGGTGAATTAATATTCAGGTTTTTGGTGTTCTGGTGGATTAATATTCAGGTTCTTGGTGGGTTACATTAATGTACATAAACATAAAAAAGCAGGATATTAATGCAGCAAATTGTCATAAACCAGGACATCCCTGCACCAAAATGACAAAAACCTGGATTTAAAGAACCCAAATATCAGGAAACCTGGAAAAGAATGCAGCACAACTTTAACAACCTGAATATTAACACAGTAAACATAAAACTCCTGAATATTAGAGCACCAAAACATGGAAAAGATGGATGTCACAGCATGAAGAGGTCTAAAAGCTGACTGTTAACAAAACATATAAAAATATGGATGCATGAGACACGGGGAGAAGACGGGAAACAGGACAGTGGAGACAGGAAGTTCTAGAGAGTTTTCCTTGTGAATTGTGAGGACGTTTCCTGTTTTATTAAGGGGTGAAGAAAGAACCTCAGACTTTAGATCAGATCTATGAATCATTTCTTTCTCAGGCCTCGTTATTTCAGCTAACAGCTCTTCTAGGATGTGTGTTGTGGGTTTTTACCGGTCCTGGTTCTGAACACCATGTCGCCCAGGTAGATGAGGTCGGACAGGAGGTCCAGGAGGAACCAGTAGACCAGGTAATCGGTCTGCAGCTCCTCGAAACATGCCCTGAAGCACAAAAACAACACAAACGTCAGCACAAGTTTAACTCAGGCAGCTAGAACCACTTTGAACTTCCAGGTTTTTCATGTTTCGGAATGTTCATATCCATGTTTTGATCTGGGACGACACATTCCTCTCACTTGGGACAAATTTGGGACCTTTTTGGAGAAGGTTGGTCGATTCCTCAAGTCAAACCTGGACCACAGACATCTTCTACATCCATGAAGGAACGCTGGTCCACTCTTATCTGTAGAACAGTTTGAATTCAGACACATTAGAAGGTTTTAGATCATCAGCTGATCTTTGAAGGTCTTCAACCAGCATCTTCAAGTCCAGACTTTGACTCCCGAACCTTCATTCAGTTCTTGATGATCCACTCAGAGGTGGACTTGTTGGTGTTCTGTGGGTCCATTAGTGTTGAGCTTCAGGTCCTGAACTGATGGTGGATGTTCTCCAGGAGGTTCTTCTGATAGAGTAGAATTCATGACCAGTCATCCAGGTCCTCCAACCATCTCACTACCACCATGTTCCACTGCTGGTATCATGTTCTTCTTTAGTTTTACTCCAGATGTAAGAGGCCCATGTCTTCTAAAATGTTCCACCTTTGATCGATCAGTCCACAGTATGTTCTCCTAAAGTCTTGGAGGAACCTTTATGATCTTTTAGGTCAGTGGAGGTTTGATCTTTAACTCTCCATGGATCCATTTCCTCCAGAGTTCCTTCCTCATTGTGGAACCATGTAGATGGACCTTAACTGAGGCCAGAGAGGTCTACAGATCTTTAGATGTTCCTCTGGGTTCTTCTGTGACCTCCTGGATTAGATGTGGATATTCTTGGAGAAATGTTGGTGGTTGGTCCGCTCCTGAAGGTTCTCCACTGTTCCATGTTTCTCTATGTGTGGATAACATCTCTACTGAGGTTCTCTGGAGTCCCAGAGCCTCAGCAGTGGCTTTGGAACCTTCCAGACTGATGAATGTCCATGACTTTGTTCCTCATCTGTTCTTGAATCTCTGTAGAACATGGCATCATGTTCTGCTTTCTGAGATCCTTTAGCTGCTTCACAATGAAGACAGGTTCTATCTAGTGATGTTTAGGTTCCACCAGCCTGGCAGGAACCATATGAAGGTCTGGATGGAGAACCTGAACCCAACTGACCAATGAATGTGGTCCTTTGGTAGACTGGTAGCTCAGGGGGCGATTACTTTTTAACATAGAACAAGATGGTCTGGACAGAACCTAACCTTCAATGAATAAAACCATAATTCCTGTCTGATATTAAAACTAGTTTGTGATCTGGAACATTTACGTGACGGATCTGCAGAACTAGAAGGTTCCTGTGGACGGTGTTTCATGGTTACCTGGCGATGATGAACTAGAAGGTTCCTGTGGACAGTGTTTCATGGTTACCTGGTGATGATGACTAGAAGGTTCCTGTGGACGGTGTTTCACATTTACCTGGCTATGATGAGCGTCCAGTTGTACATGACAGGAACAGTGATGATGAACAGCCAGTGGTAGTAGGTGTTTCCTGCTGGATCGATCACTGTGATCTCCTTAGGACTGAAAACAATCAGAAATAAAAGAGAAAATCAATCAAACTGCAGCATGGATGGTAGAAATGTTTAAATGATGAGAACGTACGGCTCCTCCTTGGCCTTCTCTTTCTCTTTTTCTTTCTCCTTCTCCTTTTCTTTTTCTTTCTCTTTCTCCTCCTTCTGCTTCTTCTCCTTTCTCTCCTTCTTCTCCTGTTTTTCTTTCCTAGAAGACAACAGATAGTTCAGGTTTTCTCTGAGTTCTTCCACTGAAGGTCTTATCTTCTGAGACGACTCTTACTCCTTCTTTTCTTTCCTCTCCTTCTTCTCCTTCTTCTTCTTCTTCTTCTCCTCCCTGGAAGACATCAGGTGAACGTGTTATTCTCACCTTTAAACATCTAAACTTCATGTTCATGTCTGCTGCTTTCTTACTCGTCCTCGTTGTTGTTGCTGTTGTTGACGTTGAACAGAACCACTGGAGTTTCTGTCTGGATGACCCTGAAAAGCAACACAACCAGGTTTATAGAAACAACAACACAACCAGGTTTATAGAAACAGCAACACAACCAGATTTATAGAAACAGCAACACAACCAGATTTATAGAAACAACAACACAACCAGATTTATAGAAACAACAACAACCAGGTTTATAGAAACAACAACAACACAACCAGATTTATAGAAACAACAACACAACCAGATTTATAGAAACAACACAACCAGGTTTATAGAAACAACAACACAACCAGGTTTATAGAAACAGCAACATAACCAGATTTATAGAAACAACACAACCAGGTTTATAGAAACAACAACACAACCAGGTTTATAGAAACAGCAACATAACCAGATTTATAGAAACAACACAACCAGGTTTATAGAAGCAACAACACAACCAGGTTTATAGAAACAACAACACAACCAGGTTTATAAAAACAACACAACCAGATTTATAGAAACAACAACACAACCAGGTTTATAGAAACAGCAGCAACACAACCAGATTTATAGAAACAGCAGCAACACAACCAGGTTTATAGAAACAACAACACAACCAGATTTATAGAAACAACACAACCAGATTTATAGAAACAGCAACACAAGCAGGTTTATAGAAACAGCAGCAACATAACCAGATTCATAGAAAAAACAGAAACACAACTATATTTATAGAAACAACAAAAACACAAAGTAGTTTTAAAAGAAAACAGTTTAAAGACAGTTCAAACCCAAACCCTAACCTCCACTGTGCTTCATCATGATGCTGCCACCACCGTGCTTCACAGTGGGGATGGTGTGTTTGTGACCATGTTCAGTATTTGCTGTCCATCAAACATATCATCTAGTCTGATGGACATAAAGCTCCATCCTGGTCTTCTCAGACCAAAGAACCTTCTTCCAGGTGTCTTCAGAGTCTCCACATGTCTTCTGGTGAACTCTAGTCCAGATTTAATTGGAGCTTTTTCCATCAGAGTCTTTCTTTTTGTCTCCATGAAGCTTTGACTGGTGTAGAACAGACAACAGTTGTTGGATGAACGGTCTGAAGATGGAACTCCTTCAGAGGAGTCATAGGAGTCTTGGTGGCCTCCCTCTCTAGTCTCTCAGGTCTTGAGGACATCCTACTCATGTTCCATCTTCCTTCCATTTCTTAATGATGGATTTAACTGGACTCCAGGAGATCTTCAGGAACTTTTAATGTTCTTGTATCGTCCTGACTGATGCTTTTCAACAACCTTTTCTCAGAGTTTCTTGGTTCTTCAGTCTTCATAGTGTAGTTCTATCCAGGAGTTCTGATCCACCAGAAACTGGACCTTCCAGATCCAGGAGTCTTTATCCTCCAATCACTGACCTCAGATCATCCATTAACTGTTGACTTCTAGACCAGCTGAGTTACTTCTAAAGGCCACCTGAGGACCCTGAGTCCTGAAACACTCATCACGTTTGCGTGGTGACTCACCGGACGTCAGCTGGCTCCGCCTCCTCCATGTCCTGCAAAATTATGGTGGGCGGAGTCAATCTGGCAGTGATGGGCGGGGCCAATGGAGCAACTTTAGCCATGGAGATGTTACAGAGATGGAGAGAAACCAAACAAATCAACACCAGTTCAATATTATATCTCAAATGACTAAATTCCAAATGATTTAAATTTGTACAAAAACTCTTCAAAAAAAGGAGTCCAGAATGGTTCAGACTTTACATTACCCAAACATTGTCCAGAACTTCTCAAAATATGTCCACAATTATTAAAAACCCAACAAAGGGGTTTAAACGTGTTCAAAATGGTTTAAAATGGTCCAGAATGACTAGAAACGTGTCTTTAAATGACCTAGAATGACTAGAAACGTCCAAAATTAATGGTTTTAAATGGTCCACAATGACTAGAAACATGTCCATGGCAACTTAAACATTGACCAACACAACTCAACCTCCTAATCGACTAAAATGTTTTCAAATGTGATTGAAAGTTCCCAAAATTATTAAAACTCTTCCAAAAATGTCTGTTTTTAAAATCAGACATGTCAGTGACTGGAAGCTTAAAACAAACAGTGACATCAGAATGCAGTCGTGTTGCAGACGTGTTTTCTGAGGAGAAGAAGCTTCAGAACCTTCAGAATGAGTAAACCTGATTTAATTAACTGAGTATTTCCGTCATGTGAGGTGTAATGTCTGAACAGCCTGCCTCCAGTATCTCACCTGTCTGCTGATGATCTGTCACCTTCGGTTACTGCATCCACCGACTGTCCATCAGAGTCATCACCATGGAAACAGAGGAACGACCGCACACGCTCAGAAACATACCTGAAGTCCTCGGCAGGTCGGCATCGGCAGAGAAAGCCGAGAAGACGAGTCTCCTCTGTCACCCTGACGAGGATAAAGAGCTTAGAGGACGGATGATGCTGATCCAGCCTTCATCACGTCCACATCCAGCCTGAACGCAGCCCAGGAAACGTCCACATCCAGCCTCTGCCATGGAAAACTCCCTCAGCAGACCAGTCTGAGTGACAAACGGGACTGAGATTTGGGCAAAGTGACTGAGAAAATGTAAAAAGTAACTCAACAGATGTCCTGAATGCCTCAAAACTGTCAAAGGGACTCCAAATCTGTCCCAAATGACTCACAAAATGTCCAAAACACATAAAAATGTGTCAAAAACTACTCAATAGTTGTCCTAAATGACTCAAAATCTTTGAAAATGACCAAAAATCTGCCAAAACTGACTCACAAAAATACCCAAAATGACTCAAAATATGTCCAAAACTCCTGAAAACCTGTCAAAACTACTCAGTAATTGTCCAAAATGCCTCAAAGCCTTTAAAATGACTCAAAATATGTCCAAAACTCCTGAAAACCTGTCAAAACTACTCAGTAATTGTCCAAAATGCCTCAAAGCCTTTAAAAATTATTAAAGAAATGTCCAAAATGACTCAAAATATGACAAAAACACCTGAAAACGAGTGGAAAACTGCTCAATAATTGTCCTAAATGGCTCAAAACCTTCAAAATGACTCAAATCTGCTCAAACTGATATAAATATCTTCAAAATGAACAAAATTAATCTAATATTGTTCAGAATGTCACCAAACTTGTCCAAAAGTATGAAATGATTATGTCCAAAACCATTCAAAAGCCGTCCAAAGTGATCCAACATTTGTCCAAATGGACTCTGAAGGACTTAAATAATGCCCATATTTTAATAGAAGCTACACAGAGTTGTCCAATCTGACTGGAAACCTGTTGAAAGTGAGCTGGAACCTGTCGTAGTTTCTCTGATGTTCGTGATGTGCAGGTTAAGAAGAAACGTCCGTTGACACTGACTTGCTCAATAATATGTTTATTATAAGGAAGAACAGCATCAGTCAGACAGAGACAGTCTGGGAGAATTCAGCCAAATGAACCTCTCCGAACCCCAACTGGAGGTCCCTTTTATATGATCTAAACAAGGAGGGCAAATATGCAGTCACAACAAATAGTTTCAGCTAAAAGACCAAAATAGCAAACAGAGGGCCCTGTCAATCTTTCTCCTAAACCCAAGAGCCCCATCACTCAATATCTTGGCCATAGGTACCCTAATAAGGGTCCCTTCTAATAGGAGAACGCATTCCATTGTAATAGACCATACCTCCCAGATTCTATATGATAAGTAACACATCAGATACTACAAACCTCAACACAATTACTCAGAACTTTGTCCAAAATGACTCGGAACTCTTCAGAAATGGTCGTGATTTTTATTGGAACGACTTGAACCTCGTCCATCAGGACTAGGACGTGTCCATCAGGACTAGGACGTGTCCATCAGGACTAGGACGTGTCCATCAGGACTTTAATGTGTCCATCAGGACTAGGACGTGTCCATCAGGACTAGGATGTGTCCATCAGGACTAGAACGTGTCCATCAGGACTAGAACGTGTCCATCAAGACTAGGACGTGTCCAGAACGATGACTGATGCTTCCAGGACCTACAAACAGAACATGACCTTCCTAACAGTGAAGACATGCTGCTAGCATCCTGGATGGAACATCAGCGTCCAGCTGGAGGATTAGAGGAAGCTTCCTGAGTCAGCAGCTCTCAGAACGCTGCAGCTCTGATTGGATTAGGAGGAATTAGACCTAATGTGTCCAACAGCAGTCATTCCAGATTTAATAATCAATCTGTTTCCGCTTTAACAGCTTCATCTGTGTCTTGACAAGTGTTTAGTTGTCAAAAAAATGTCAAAAATGCATTAATATCTGTTGAAAACTCCTCTATAGCTGTGCTAAATGCCTGAAAATCTTTAAGAATGACTCAAAATCTGTCCAAAAGAACTCAAAAAATGTCGAAAATGGCTCCAAATATTTCAAAAATACCTGAAAATGTGTCAAAAACCTTCTAAATGCCTCAAAACCTTTAAAAATGACTCAAAACTGGAAAAAATAACTCAGTAGGTGTCCTGAATGCCCTAAACCTGTCAAAGTGACTCGAAACTTGTCCAAAATGACTCAAAAAATCTCAAAAACACATGAAAATGTGTTGAAAACTACTCAATAGTTGTTCTAAATGGATCAAAACCTTTGAAAATGACTAAAATCTGCCCTAAATGACTAAAAACCTGACTCAAAAATATCCGAAATGACTCAAAATATGCCAAAAACACCTGAAAATGTGTCAAAAACTGCTCAATAGTTGTCGTAAATGGCTCAAAACCAATAAAAGAGATTAAAATATGTCAAAAATAACTCAATAGGTGTCCTAAATATCTCAAAACTGTCAAAGTGACTTCAAATGTGTCCAAAATGACTCAAAATATGTCAAACATGACTCAATAGTTGTCCTAAACGGCTCAAAACCTTTAAAAATGACCCAGATCTGTCCAAAATAACTCATAAGAGAGCTAGCATGCTAGGTGTGCTGACAAATGTTTGCAAATTGTCCTAGTTAGCATGAGCAATGTGTTAGCTAGCTATGGTAGCCTCCTTACATGCTAAGGTTGTAGCTGTCCAGCTGGCTAGTACGCTACACTAGCATTCATAGAATTAAGATTTTTTCACCAACAGTACAAACAGAAGGAAGTTACTAGCCACTGTGAGAGCCACACATGCTAACATTACAACTAGCTAGCTTGAAAACTGCACCTACATTCATAAAAGATGTTTTAGCTAATTTGGAAAACATAAAACAGCTAACCTGCTAGCTTCTAGCAAATGTTTATTACATGTCTTTGCCAACAAACCATCTCAAAATGCTACTTTATCTGAGAGAAGTTGTTTGTCTTCTATCTCAAAGAACGAAGACGCTCAACAGAACTCATTTAGAAGATGTGTGTTTTATCTTTTTTAGGACTTGTTCTTAGTGTTTTTACATTTTTACTTCATTGCTTGGCGCTTTGCACATCCATGTTGATGTCTATGTTGTGTTTTGTCATAAACCTGTCTGTCTGGAACTCAGTGTTTTATTGTGTTGTTATATTGTCTAGTCCAGGTCCCTTAGTGTTGTTTGTCAGTGACTCAGTGTTGTCTTACGTTATTTGAGGACAGGTCTCTCTTGAGAATGAGACCCAGTGTTTCAATGACATTACCTGTATAAATAAAGGCTAAAAAAAATCTTTCAGCTGAGAAACATTTTTCTTCCAGCTCCAACACAAGTTGTTTTATTAAACTCATTTCAACTCCAAGGTTCCTTTCCAGTGATCCTGGTTCTGTTTGGACCCAGAAGTCCATCACTGTAAATCCAGACATTCATTAAACATTAATGAACTCATTAAAGAGGGTTCTGGAGAAAACTAATGAGATGTTGGGTTTGGAGGTCAGAACAAGATGGAGGCTGTGATGAAAACACGGAGAGTCTAACAAGGAACTAAAGGCTTCATCCTCAGCGTCTACATGGATGTTCAAGACTTTATCTGAGAACTCACAGAACAGCTGAGAAGACGTCAACCAATGAGCTGCTCGGTGTTTCCAGATTGATGTGAGGCTTTGGAAGGAGGTCTAAGTTCAGGTTCAGGGTTAATTATTAGTTTATTATGGAGTCTTTCAGGTTAAATATTAAGTTTATTATGGAGTCTTTCAGGTTAATTGTTGAGTTTTTGACTGACTGTTCTGGTAGACCAGGGGTCACTAACTGGCGGACTGCGGTCCGGATCTGGACCCAGACGCCGTCTTATACAGACCGGACCTGTAATCAGTAAATTGTAACGGGATTTTAAATTTGACCGGTGGCTTCTGTTTTACCGGCACAGCTTTCCCAGTGTTTACGTCATTAGTTATCAGCTCAGGAAACACACAGACCAATTACGTACGAGTTCAGCCATCCCACATGACACTACTCAGCCAATGAAGTCTCTGCATTGCAGCTGCTAAACATCACAGCTCTGCGTTCAGAAAACAGGTGAGAGGTGAGGGACAGACAAAAAAGGAAATGAATAAAGCGACACCGAGAGGGAAATAGTCCTGCACATGCTGACCATGTTTGGCTCAACATACAGCTGGAGGCACCTTTCTCAGCTATGAACATAGTCAAAACTGAATATGGTTCCAGACTGACCAATGAGCTCCAAATGTGTTTGAGAATGACCCTGACACCATTCAGACCACAATTCAAAATACACAATTCAAAAAATACTGGCAGAGCAAACTGCAGCTCAGTTCTCCCATTAAGCAGCAGGGATATAAGGGGAGTAACAAGACAGGAAAAAAAATGTTAAAGTGTTCAATTGTTTACATTTTTTGAGATTTAGGTATTGTTAAAGATGTATATAAGCTGGTTCGGGTTGTTTAGTCATTATTTTTTCAAGTTCTGCGCTTAATTTTAAGATGTACAGTTATATCAAAAGTTATTTGTTAATAAATGTTGTCAAAATGTTCTTGAACCGTACTGAATTTATTTGATTTGACAGTCAGTATTGATTACATGCACACGCTAATAAAACTTCTAGGTTACATCAACATATATCACACTAATTGAAGTTAGACTTTATGATGTTCCGGACCTTTGCTTTAATACATTTTCTCTGACTGGATCTCTTTGAATTTTAGTTGAATACCCCTGTAGTAGAGAAATCAAATGTTTATGACTGGGAGGGTTGGTTCTGGGTCTCATAGGAGAACCATAAAGATCTGACCTCTGATCTGAGCAGGTTCAGGCTGGTTGGTGCTGGACTTACATGAGCTGCTGATTTCTTCTCTGTCTACCAGGATCCATCAGAACCAGGATCAAGACCAAGACCAGGACCAGGACCAGGATCCATCAGAAGCAGGACCAGGACCAGAACCAGGACCAGGATCCGTCAGAAGCAGGACCAGGACCAGGACTAGGACCCAGCTGTGTGTCTATGAAGAGTGATCAATCTAAAGGCAACGACATGGATTTTAAAAGACAACAATGTTCTGCTGGACAGAAATAAGACACTGACATTGTAGTTCATGGTACTTGGACAAGAAGTAGTACTTTGTGTGGAATACTCCTTGAATAAACCTTTAAACTAGAGGTACTTGGACAAGAAGTAGTATTTTGTGTGGAATACTCCTTGAATAAACCTTTAAACTAGAGGTACTTGGACAAGAAGTAGTATTTTGTGTGGAATATTCCTTGAATAAACCTTTAAACTAGAGGTACTTGGACAGGAAGTAGAACTTTGTGAGGAATACTCCGTGAATATAGCTTTAAACTAGAGGTACTTGGACAGGAAGTAGTACTTTGTGAGGAATACTCCTTGAATAAACCTTTAAACTAGAGGTACTTGGACAGGAAGTAGTACTTTGTGTGGAATACTCCTTCAATAAAGCTTTTAAAGTATATTCTGAGTGAAATCCTCCTTTAGAACTGGAACTTGTTCACTGTAGTGATCCTCCACTGCAGCAGTTGGCGCTGTCTAGAAATAAAGGTTCTAAACGTGGAGTCCTGAGAGCTCAGCTTCTAGATCTGAAGACTCAAATTGTTGGATGGTTCTCCAACAGGGGGCATTAGATCCTGGTTCTCCACCAGGGGGCGTCTCAGATCCTAGTTCTCCACCAGGGGGCGTCAAAGATCCTGGTTCTCCAGCAGGTCTCAGATCCTGGTTCTCCACCAGGGGGCGTCTCAGCTCCGTCTCTGCTCTGAGGTCCTCCAGCAGCTGCTCTCTTCTCCCGGCGACTGGTGAGTCATCAGCAGCAGGTTTTGTGATTGGCTGTTGGACTGGCGGTGGATCAGATCGGGTATAAGTCTTTAGATTCTCCAACTGCTGAGGTTCCACCATCAGTAGAACCTGATGTTAAAGCTGGACCAGACCAGGATCCAGTTTCTAGACGTTCAGACTAAAAGGATCATTTCCAGTAAAATCCTCCTCAGATGTTGTTAAACTTCTACATGAAGCAGCTGGTCACAGAGAAGAACAGTAGAACTCTGTAAAGTCCAGTTCTGAGGTTCTACCAACCATTCCAGCTGTTTGTTCTCTAGAACACCAGACCTTCTACATATTTAATACAGTCACAGTACTTCTACTACTGCAGTACTTTAACTGAAGTACTGGATGGTCTGTTCAACAAGCAGCTTCCTGGTAACTGATGACACAGCAGCAGCTGTTCTCTGATTGGCTGCTGACTGAACAGGAAGTGGAAGAGTCGGGACTTTCCACAGACGCTGAGTTCAGGTTTCAGACCAACACAGATTACTAAAAAAAACACACAAAAACACACAACCAGCAGTGGATCTGGTGTAAATGTTGATCTTGTCTCTGATTGGTTCCTTCTGCAGGTGTTTAATAATAAGATGTTATTGATTATTGATGGATTCTTCATCACAGTAAAGTCTGATGATTTCTAAACTGAGTTTTTCTCTCTGTTTTAAATCAATAAAAATAAATCAATAAAAACTCTTTAATGTGACTCTGACTGATATTTAATAAATGTTCCTCAGTTTAACGTCTGCAGGAGAACCCAGCTGGTTCTACTGGTTCTACTGGTCTGCTTCACCTCAACACCAGTATGATGACACCTTCTGTTCTCACAGCTGATTGGACGGAACCACCTGATCAGCTGTTCTACTGTCAGACAGGTGAGGTGTGTTCACTGACGGAGGTTCACCTGCACAGGTAGAACATGAACCTGGAACTCTCCTCTGGTCACACAAACAGAGCATCCGAGGTTCTAACTGGAACCGAGGTCAAGTCAAAGTTCTCCATTTGTCTCTGGGAGGAATGAGTCTGGGACTAGAGAAGAACCTCCAGGACCATAAAACCACCAGGACAGTAGGACAGTGAATGTTCTCAGAGAAATATTAGCTTCTAAACTCATAAAGTCCAGAGAAGACAGGAAGCTTCTTTCACTTCCTCTCTTCTGTCCTGGACCACAGCTCCACACTTCCTGTTTCTGGTTTGACTTGAAGACGGACCTGTCCTTGATCTAGATGCATCGTCCACCCCGATTGTTCCCAGAGTGTCCATCTCTGTCCATACGTACCTGAGGACAACTGTCCAGGTGTATGAGACTGTCTGGTCTGTAAGTCCAAGCCCAGTCTCTGAGAATCAATGAGTCAGACTCACGGAGTTCATGAATGCCTCAGCGATGAAGGCAGATCAGTACAGGTTATTTTTCAGGGAGTGGGGGCTGCAGATTAGCATCTATGGTAGCAGAAGTTTTGTAGCTCTCTGGACCCATTGTCTGGTCTTCCTACCTCAACGAGGACCGTCTCCATGATGCCAGAGTATCTCTTCAGTTATGTCATTCAGTAGTCTGAAGATGGTAGAACTAGACAGTCCAACAGTTCCAGTAACCTGTAGCTGTAAGGTAGCCAGCTAGTGCTCATAGTCCCCTTAGCATAGCACTGGATGCATAGGCTAGATAGGATTAGCCATGCTAATGCTAGTACTGCACTGAATGAATAGGCTAGATAGGATTAGCCATGCTAATGCTAGTACTGCACTGGATGCATAGGCTAGATAGGATTAGCCATGCTAATGCTAGTACTGCACTGAATGAATAGGCTAGATAGGATTAGCCATGCTAATGCTAGTACTGCACTGGATGCATAGGCTAGATAGGATTAGCCATGCTAATGCTAGTACTGCACTGAATGCATAGGCTAGATAGGATTAGCCTTGCTAATGCTAGTACTGCACTGGATGCATAGACTAAATAGGATTAGCCATGCTAATGCTAGTACTGCACTGGATGCATAGGCTAGATAGGATTAGCCATGCTAATGCTAGTACTGCACTGGATGCATAGGCTAGATAGGATTAGTCATGCTAATGCTAGTACTGCACTGAATGAATAGGCTAGACAGGATTAGCCATGCTAATGCTAGTACTGCACTGGATTCACAGGCTAGATAGGATTAGCCATGCTAATGCTAGTACTGCACTGAATGTATAGGCTAGATAGGATTAGCCATGCTAATGCTAGTACTGCACTGAATGCATAGGCTAGATAGGATTAGCCATGCTAATGCTAGTACTGCACTGGATGCATAGGCTAGATAGGATTAGCCATGCTAATGCTAGCAGCTCCATTCTCTTCCGTCTGGAGTCCGTTACAGAGAAAAAACAGTTCAGGACTAGAACCTCCTTCAACGATTGTAGAGCAGATGGAACACACTGGAGAACATCATAAACCGAGAACAGAGACAGGAACATGAACGGGGAACAAATGTCTATTAGCAGCAGGAGAAGTCCACCATGTCACCAGCAGGACAGAACCATCTTTCAGATCTAGAACAGCTGGAAGAACCATTTAAAGTTCCACAAAGAGACTTTCAGCAAGAGGCTCTTTACAAAAACTATCAAAGAATGGTTCTTTCACACACTCTCAGTGGTGCTCCAGAGAACTTTAGGAAAACTAAATTCTTTAGGGAACCTCTTCTTCAAATGGTTTTTTAAACAACCCCTGAATGTGCCCCCAGAGAACCATCAAAGAACGGTTCCCTTACACTTATAACTGGAGCTCCAAAGAACGTTAGCAAACATAGGTTCTTTAAGGAACCATTTCTTTATTCTGTTCTTTAGAGAACATCCACATGTTTCCAGAACCTTCAAAGAATGCTGTCATTACTTTCATTACATAGGGGTGGCATGGCTCAGTGGGTAGAGTGGCCGTCTTGTAACTGGAGGGTTGCCGGTTCGATCCTGGCTTGGAGAGCTCATGTCCAGGTGTCCCTGAGCAAAACACCGAACCACTACCTGCTCCTGATGGGTTGTGGTTAATGCCTTGCATGGCAGCTTCCACCATCAGTGTGTGAATGTGATGTATAATGTAAAGCGCTTTGGGTATCATTCAGGTATAGTAAAGCGCTATATAAATACTTACCATTTATCATTACTAACGATAAGTGGTCCTCAAAAGAATTTTAGTAAAAACAAGTTCTTCAAGGAACCTTTTCTTCAAATTTTTTGTTAAAGAGCCCCCAAATGTTCCATTGAAGAACAATGAAATAATGGTTCCTTTACTCACAATAAAAGGTGCTCCAAAGAACTTTAGTAAAACTAGATTCTTTAGAGAACCTTTTCTTCAAACTGTTCTTTAAAGAACCCGCAAATATGAACCATCAAAGAACCATTTCTTTAAACAGTTCTTTGATGGTTCTCTGGGGGTACATTTAGGGGTTCTTTAAAGAACCATTCTCTACACACTATGATCATATACAACTGCTGAGGTTCTGTGGTTCTGTGGACTCAGTAGAACATTCAGTTCTCCTTCCACTCCATCAGATCAGTGGTTCTTCATCCATCCCTCAACATCTCAGCTACTGTTCCTGGATCATTCCAACCCTTCAGTACCATCAGAACCATGGAGCTGAATACTGAACTGGTAGACCTGGGAGAACCCAGACCCACCTGGACCTGGATCCTGGACTTCCTCTCAGACAGACCACAGGTGGTGAAGACAGTAAAGAAGGTCTGTCTGAGGTTCCAGTAGGGTTAGGGTTAAAGTTAACCTGAACCCTACTGGTCCTCCACCTAGGACAACAACTCCATCAAGTATGGAGATGATCTGACCATCCTCAGCCTCATTAGAGGAGATCTGGTTCACAAGATCATCATCTATGGAAAGGAAAAAGATCTTGTTCTAAACTAGACACAACCAAAGACCTCATCCTGGACGTCAGGAGGACCTCCCCCTCTCAGCAGCCTCTCACCATCAAGAAGATGAGGTGGAGGTCACTGACAGCAACAAGTTGACCTTCATATCTCAGAGAACCTCAACTGGACTAGAAACTCAGACAGCTGCTGGAGAAGCTGGACTCAGATCCTCACCTGAGACTCCAGAGGGTTCTTCATCTTCTCCAGTAGGATCGCTGTGTGGTTCCAACACCTCCCTGGATGAGTTTGGTCATTACATCTGCTGAGAGGACCATCAGCTCTGACCTCCCCTCCATGGACTCTGCAAACACCCAGACCATCCTCAGGGACCAACCAGATCCCGATCTGTCCAGGTGGACTCAGGTAGAACCTGAGACCTGCAGAACATCAGACCTCACCAGGTTCTCTTCAACCACAGCTTTAGTCCCTCCACCATCAGACTGGTGGTCCAGAACCCTGAGGAGAGGAGGAGGTAGCTCCTTCTACAACCTACTGGAGGACTGAGAACCTCACCCACCTCCTCCCCCACCTCCCCCTCCTCATCACCCATCTCCTCACACCCTCCATCATGTCCTTTCCATGGTCTACATAAAGTCTGAACATCACTAAATATGTTCTCAGGGTTTCTGTTCTAAACTATGTTTTATACAAACTGATTTTTATTTTTTTATTAATATGAATGCAGACTTTTTTGTATTTCTGCAGCTCTGACCTTCATTATTTTATTTTATTTTTTCCTGTATATAAAGTCGACTCAAAAAACACACAAAGAATTCCACTGTACCTGTTCAAACTGCAGTAAAACTCTATTCTATTCTATTCTATTCTATTCTATTCTATTCTATTCTATTCTATTCTATTCTATTCTATTCTATTCTATTCTATTCTAATTATGATCTATTCTATTCTATTCTATTCTATTCTGTTTTTGTTCTATTCTATTCTATTCTATTCTATTCTATTCTATTCTATTCTGTTTGGTTCTAATCTATTCTATTCTAATTATGATCTATTCTATTCTATTCTAGTCTATTCTAATTATGATCTATTCTATTCTATTCTATTCTATTCTATTCTATTCTATTCTAATTATGATCTATTCTATTCTATTCTACGCTCTAACAGGTCAGTAGAACCTGATGATGTTAACGTTGGACCAGACCAGGTTCCAGTTCTTAGACATTCTAAACTGAGATGGAACCTCCAGACTGTAGAAGCTTCTCCTGGTGACTGATGACTCAGCAGCTGCTCTGTTTTCTGATTGGCTGCTGCTGCAGAGGTGAAATAAACTGTGGGGACTTTGTGCTGCATTCAGGCGCTGCAGTAAATTCCTGGTTTGACAGAGACGCCTGAAGGCATCATGTGGTGGATGGAAAGTAGATCCTCTGGGATCACTGGGTTCTCTGGTTCTCACCTGTCCAGGTGAGCTCACCTGCTTCAGTGTAAAACAGTGACTTTAAAAGCAGCGTTTGATCACTGAGCGGCTTCACACTGAACCTCCACTAATGTGACACTCTAATTATTGATCAGTCTGCTGATTATTGGAAATATCTGCTGATGTTTCAGTGAAAAGACTCAGGAAGTAGAAGAGCAGCAGAATTGTCCTCAACTCAGAAAAGTCCTCAGAAAGTCTGGAAACATTCCATCTGCTGTCACAAGATTCTCTGCTTTCATTCTTTTCCACATCAGTCTTTCTAGAGAGGAAATGAGTTGCAGTCAGCAACAGGTTTTCTTTCACTTCTTCACTTTAGAAATCAAGTCTCTGATGAGTCTCTGGCTCCAAAGTGTTCCTAAAGTTCTCCAGAACAACAGGAGAACCGTTGTGTTGTTGTTCCACTGCAGAGGAAAGCAGATGTCCAACACCTTCAGTCTGGTTCTGTCACAAAGACCACAGCTGCTGAGCTAAACTTAGTGTTTTAGTGATGAACGGTTCTGCTGATGGAACTCAGCTGGATGCTGCTGGGAGAGTCTGCCCGGTAACTGCTGACTCTGCTCTGTGATTGGTGCTCTGGGACTCAGAGCTGCTGCTGCACTTTGACTCACTTTGAGTTGATCCACTTCAGATCCACAGTTCAACAGTCAGACTGCTGCTGACCAAGATGAAGCTGCTCCTCATCCTCTGCTGGGTCCTCGGGGTCTCTGCTGACGGTGAGTTTGTTTACAGACAGGAGGGAGATAAACAAACTGTTTACAGACAGATAAACAAGCTGTTTACAGAGAGGAGGGGTAAACAAGCTGTTTACAGAGAGGAGGGAGATAAACAAACTGTTTACAGAGAGGAGGGGGATAAACAAGCTGTTTACAGACAGATAAACAAGCTGTTTACAGATAAACAAACTGTTTACAGAGAGGAGAGGGGTAAACAAGCTGTTTACAGACAGGAGGGGATAAACAAGCTGTTTACAGACAGGAGGGGGTAAACAAGCTGTTTACAGAGAGGTAAACAAGCTGTTTACAGAGAGAGGGGGGTAAACAAGTTGTTTACGACAGGAGGGATCAATAAACAAGCTGTTTACAGAGAGAGGGGGGTAAACAAGCTGTTTACAGACAGATAAACAAGCTGTTTACAGAGAGATAAACAAGCTGTTTACAGAGAGATAAACAAGCTGTTTACAGAGAGGAGGGGATAAACAAGCTGTTTACAGAGAGATAAACAAGCTGTTTACAGAGAGGAGGGGATAAACAAGCTGTTTACAGAGAGATAAACAAGCTGTTTACAGAGAGGAGGGGATAAACAAGCTGTTTACAGAGAGATAAACAAGCTGTTTACAGAGAGGAGGGGATAAACAAGCTGTTTACAGAGAGATAAACAAGCTGTTTACAGAGAGGAGGGGATAAACAAACTGTTTACAGAGAGGAGGGGATAAACAAACTGTTTACAGAGAGGAGGGGATAAACAAGCTGTTTACAGATAGGACTAATCAATAATCAATCAGTGTTTCAGGTTATTGATCAGTTTCTGTGTTTTCTCTTCAGTTCAACATGAAGATCTTGCTGTCACTGGATGTTCAGACTCTGATGGAGAGGACATGTACACTCTGGAAAGAGAAGAGGTTTGGTATGCAGACTTCATCAATCAGAGAGGAGTGGAGCCTCAGCCAGACTTCATAGATCATATAACCTACCCAGGAGCTTATGAACAGGCTGTGGCTAATCAACAGATGTGCAAACAGGCGCTGAATGTCAGTCGTCGTGGTATGAAGGACCTTCCCCTGGAGAAAGGTAAAGATCAACACCATTTAAATGTGTTCTTCATATTCCTGATGGAACTAAGGTGATTTTTCAGTGAATTTAACTGTCTGAAGTTAAAACTGTCTTATCATCAGATATAAAAATACCTGCTGTATTTAATTTAAACAATAAACTGATTATTGATCATCAGCTCAGATGATTATTAGTTCAATTTACTGTTCTCTATTAAATATTCATACATTCTACAGGTAAATATGCATATATATACATATATGTGTGTGTGTCTGTTTTATGTTCCTTGCCCCCCCCCCCCCCACACACACACACACACACCCCTCTACCTCTACCTCCATCCCTCTATCTCTATCTCTCTATCTTATCTGTTCCTCTCAACCCGCCCGGCCAGCAGCAGATGGTTCCCCCACATAAAAAGCCGGGTTCTGCTCAAGGTTTTTTCCGTGGTAAAAGGGTGTTTTCCTGCCACTGTCTCCTTAGGGCTGCTCTGGGGGTTCAGGCATATGGGTTGCTCAAACAATTGGGGCAGGTGAATTTGGCGAAGGCTGCTAACATTTTCTGATGAAGTCCGTACCTAGTGGTCAATCGGGCTGGACCCGAATATCCGAATAGTCGGTCGTGACGGTGGTATACAAATACTTATATTGAGATCCTAAAATTCATACATATATATCCGAATATATATATGTATATATAGATATGTATATATATATGTATACATATATATGTATACATATATATACATATATATGTATACATATATATGTATATATATGTATACATATATATATGTATATATATATATACATATATATGTGTGACCTCAGCTTTTCTCTCTCAGGTCTGGTCTTTACATCATGCAGGACCTCATCCTGGTTGGTTTGTAAATATATGTACATTGAAAAATTCATGCTTTATCACATCCCATCTTCTCATAAGGGTGTTATAGACTTACCTGTACATATGAAATGTATGATGGAGTGGAGAAATAGCCTCAGGATAACAGACAACCAAGGTTATAATGGAACCATACGTTCTGTGTTCCAGATCCTCCTTCCAACCCGATGATCTACAACAGAGACAAAGTGGAACTGGGAGTGAAGAACATTCTGATCTGTCATGTTTCTGGTTTCTATCCGGCTCCTGTCAAAGTCTCCTGGACCAAGAACGGAGAGAAGGTGACCGAAGGAACCAGCATCAACGTTCCCTTCCCCAACAAAGACGGTTCCTTCACCCAGATCTCCAGACTGGACTTCATCCCACAGCAGGGAGACATCTACAGCTGTTCAGTAGAACATCTGGCCCTGGACCAGCCACTGACCAGAATGTGGGGTAAGAACCTTTATTTAAACAGAGACCTGAACACAACACAGCTGCTCACAGAGACATGATGCAGATGTTCCATGTCTCTGTGTCCAGATGTTTCATGTCTCTGTATCCAGATGTTTCATGTCTCTGTGTCCAGATGTTCCATGTCTCTGTATCCAGATGTTTCGTCTCTGTGTCCAGATGTTTCATGTCTCTGTGTCTCTGTATCCAGATGTTTCATGTCTGTGTATTCAGATGTTTCATGTCTCTGTGTCCAGATGTTTCATGTCTCTGTGTCCAGATGTTTCATGTCTCTGTGTCCAGATCTTTCATGTCTCTGTGTCTCTGTGTCCAGATGTTTCATGTCTCTGTGTCCAGATCTTTCATGTCTCTGTGTCTCTGTGTCCAGATGTTTCATGTCTCTGTGTCCAGATGTTTCATGTCTCTGTGTCTCTGTATCCAGATGTTTCATGTCTCTGTATCCAGATGTTTCATGTCTCTGTGTCCAGATGTTTCATGTCTCTGTGTCTCTGTATCCAGATGTTTCATGTCTCTGTATCCAGATGTTTCATGTCTCTGTGTCCAGATGTTTCATGTCTCTGTGTCTCTGTATCCAGATGTTTCACGTGTGTGTATCCAGATGTTGCGTGTGTCTCTGTGTCCAGATGTTTCATGTCTGTGTATCCAGATGTTGCATGTCTCTGTATCCAGATGTTTCATGTCTGTGTCTCTGTATCCAGATGTTTCATGTCTCTGTGTCTCTGTATCCAGATGTTTCATGTCTCTGTGTCCAGATGTTTCATGTCTCTGTGTCCAGATGTTTCATGTCTCTGTGTCCAGATGTTCCATGTCTCTGTATCTCTGTATCCAGATGTTTCATGTCTCTGTGTCCAGATGTTTCATGTCTCTGTGTCCAGATGTTTCATGTCTCTGTATCCAGATGTTTCATGTCTCTGTGTCCAGATGTTTCATGTCTCTGTATATCTGTATCCAGATGTTTCATGTCTCTGTGTCCAGATGTTTCATGTCTCTGTGTCCAGATGTTTCATGTCTCTGTGTCCAGATGTTCCATGTCTCTGTATCTCTGTATCCAGATGTTTCATGTCTCTGTGTCCAGATGTTTCATGTCTCTGTGTCCAGATGTTTCATGTCTCTGTATCCAGATGTTTCATGTCTCTGTGTCCAGATGTTTCATGTCTCTGTATATCTGTATCCAGATGTTTCATGTCTCTGTATCCAGATGTTTCATGTCTCTGTATCCAGATGTTCCATGTCTCTGTGTCCAGATGTTTCATGTCTCTGTGTCCAGATGTTTCGTGTCTCTGTATCCAGATGTTTCATGTCTCTGTGTCTCTGTATCCAGATGTGGAGACCACCCAGCCAGGTGTTGGACCTGCAGCGTTCTGTGGAATCGGTCTGACCATCGGTCTGCTTGGTGTGGCAGCTGGAACCTTCTTCCTCATCAAAGGAAACGAGTGCAGCTGATTGGTGGGGGATGATGATGTCATCAGTGTGTGGTGGATGTGTGTATCTTGGTAGCTTTGATCTTCAGCTTCAGTTCTTCCAGATGTTCTTCAGGTTGTGTTGATGTTGACATCTGAAGGTTGGACATCTGCTGATCCACTTCCTGTCCAGTGTTCTTCTGCTCAAACCAATAAACTTCACTCTGTGTTTCTGTTCTGTCTCTGATCTGTGAACAATAAAGTTCTCTACAAATGAAACCAGATGTTTTCTTTGAACTCGTCTCTGCTGTCAGATGTTTTCACTGTAAATGATGAGCTGAGTTCAGTAAAGTTGGAAAGATATTCACAGATTGGGACTTCCAGCATCAATAACTCATTAGATATAGGTTGTCAAAACATAAACGGTGCCTCTTTCCCATTGTTGCAAGGCAGACAATGTGCTACAAGCCCAGTTATATCAAGTAGCACATTGTGTACCTTATAATGATGGAAAAGAGGCACCGTTTATGTTTTGACAACCTATATCTAATGAGCTATTGATGCTGGAAGTCTGAATCTGTGAATATCTTTCCAACTTTACTGAACTTGGGGCCACTACCACCTAAGGAGTGATATATTTAATTTTGAAGAAGAACCTTAAAGCTTTTAGTGCTTTATTAACATGAAACTAAGAGTTTTGTATTGTTTCATGATCACAGGTTCTGCCTGAACAGAAGTGGCCTCATTTTAAACAGTGAAACCAAACTAATGAAATAAAATGTAATGAGCAACCAGTGAGCAATACTGGATTCTACAAAAACATAAACAACTGAATGCAGAGAACTGGACAAAGAAATTCTCTACAGACATTTTTTCCCATCTAAATCTTATCTTAACACAGTTAATGTATTAACTTATTTATGTGTGTATGCATGTATTTATTGATTTATTTAGTGCTGTTAACATATCAGAGTTCTGAGGGAGTTTTTCTTTAGATAGGCAAAGGCCATTTATTGATCACATATAGGCTATTATATAAATGTTTATTAAAAACTAAAAAGCATTTAAAAAAAAAAACAACTTAGGCATTTATTGAGTCACTAAAATACTGTAGAGTACAGACCACATCAGCATGATTCTAAGCATCCTCTGGTAAATGAACAACCAGATACTGATGTCTCTCACCATATGGACTTCAGGAGATGATTAGATGATGATAAACTGTGACCTACTGGTTGGATTCTCTCTGTTCTCATGTTTCTTACATGTTGGTCTCCTGATGCTGCTTTACTTCAGCCAGTCCATGAGCAACAGAAAACACAGTTTGCCTTTTACCCACTGCCAGGGGTTTCTCTCTTCCCACTCACGTCTGTACATTTGCAAACGTTTTTGCTTCTGTGGACGTGGTGGAGTTTCGGGTGTAAACATTTTTAAACACGTGGGTGCAGCGTGATCTGCTGGACCTGGCATCGGGTCCTCGCTACGTGGGTCCTACGAAGTTTATTATTGGCTGCCCTTAGTATTTCCTGTGTTTTATTTTGTTCCTTATGCAGTTTTGATGAGTGTGTGACAGACGTGTATGAGGCGTTTATGAAAATACGGAACAACAATGAATTGTGAAATAAAGGACGATTCCGTATTTTAAGGGCCATGTGTCAACCCTAGTGGGCGGCCACAGGGTCCTCTCTGTCCTCCGTGGAGTGACAGCAGAGGAGAGTTCTAGTGGGCGTGTCGCTTCCTGATTGGCTGTGAGATCCAACATCTGTGATTTCAGCACAGCGGGAGTTTAACAGGGAATCTGAATGGAACACGTTTCACTCAGTAGTTCACACCTGTTTTACTGTCTGACACAAATAAGTGAATGAAAACAACATGAGGAATTCTGTTGTATGACTATGTGCACAGATAGATGGAGAGAAGAAATTAGAGACATTAACCACTTTTCATGTCGATTTAATCTCTGTAATTTCCAATAAAAGTAGTTGTCAACAGAGTGAGATGTGCACAGAGAGCACAGGGAAGAGGAGAATCTGGAACTATGACATGTTCATTTGAACCGCTAGCAGGGGTCAAGAAGATAAAATAACTGAGCAACTTCTTGGAGGAGCATTTTTATTAGAATCACATTGTTTTATATTGACCTTATTGCACTGCAGGATAAAATTTTATTTTGATATCTGAGTTATATTTATGACAGTTTATGATGTGTTTGGGTATTTTGGCAGTGATTTTGATTTTAATTATGTTTGAGAAATGCAGGTGCCAGATGTGTAAAAAATCTGAGTTGTGCAGTAAACTGACATGAAACACAGGAAATAGTTTTTCAGTGATTTATTGAAAATATAAAAATATTTTTAAATGAATTGCACCAGAGAAAGTTGAGTTGGGAATTGTCCAGTTGAGCACTGTAACTCCAGTTTGTCATGCTAGTGAAGCGCTACACTGTAATCTGTGGGTGTGTTTGCATTATTCTATCACACAGTTGTCATAATTATTTTTCATAGATGAATTATAGCCATAGACTGAACATCAAATGTCTGAGTAATAAATATAGAGACAGTCTGGGTAAATGCAGGTTACAGCTGTAGTAAAGAACACTTCCAAAGACAGAGGGGGACGGGAATGTATTAGTGTATGATGTGAAAACGTGTCTGTAGCGGCTGGAAAAGTCCTGGAAAAGTCCTGGAAATGTCCTGGAAAAGTCCTGGAAAAGTCCTGGAAATGTCCTGGAAAAGTCCTGGAAATGTCCTGGAAATGTCCTGGAAAAGTCCTGGAAAAGTCCTGGAAATGTCCTGGAAATGTCCTGGAAAATCATTTCAGGGACAGAGTGGGAACCCTGATTTCATCTTCTATCACCACTTCCTCCTCTTCTTCGCTCTGGTCTATCCCACGCAGTAGTGGCATCTGAATATTGTCTCCTGGCATTACAACTCCAGACCATTTCAGTATCATAGCCTTCGTAAAGGTCAACAACAACATACAAAAACAAAACATCACAAACAGTGACAGAAGAACAGCCACCAGAATCTGAACTATAAAGCTCCCACTGGTCCTAACTGGTCCTGCAGCTGAGCATTAGCAGACCATCCTGCTCCTTCTGATAGACCAAATGCACATCTAATAAGCTGAAATGCATCTATGGCACTAGTTACACTGTCAGAGCTTTCAGGAATCAAAGTATAACAAACTCTCCAGTTAGGTTCAAAGTCACACACAGGTCACCTTGTTGGCCAAAATACAGTCATGAAAAAAAGGATCAGACCATCCTTGCTTTCTTCAATTTCTAGTTCATTTTAATGCCTGCTACAACTAAAGGTACATTTGTCTGGACAAATATAATTTGAACAAAAATAGCTGGTAAGAGTTTAATGGCACTTACTTTTAAAAAGTTATTAGTTATAGTTACTAGTTACTTCTGCCAAAAAGTAACTGAGTTAGGAACAGAATTACTCCACTATAAAAGGAACTAATTACCAGGGAAAGTAACTATTGAGTTACTCCTTTTTTTTAAAAAAAATTCATTTAAATGCGTCTAATAATTTGGATTATTTTCTAAACAGGTTTCACAAGCCAGTTGCATACAGTTACATATTCTAATTCTTCAAATCCCCTTTTTGAGCTTGACATTCATTTTAGCTACTCGGCATCTACATATTTAGAAAATGTCTTTCCTACCAGCTAACCAGCATCTGCTCTCTCCAATATTTTGCCAGTGAGGACTCTGAAGGAGTCAACTGTTGATAGCAGAAGCATGTTCTCAGCAACATACCTGCCTATTATTCCATTCAGTTCAGTCTGTGTCACAAGTTTTTATGAAGCTGGAGCAGAAAAATCCAGCTTTAGCTGCTTGGATGACGTGGCTTTGTTCCCTTCTTTGTCAGCAGAGCTCAGGTTAGCCACATCCGTCCTGCTATCATCATCAACAGGGTCAACAACAGTGTTTCTGGCCACTAGTTTTGTAGAAGCACGTGCCGTTGAGAGATGCTTCATGAGATTAGAGTTGCTTCCAACAGATGTGGACAAACACTTCGCTCCAGCACAGAATACACACTTCACCAGTACGTTCTAGCCTTTTACCTGAATTCAATTCAATTTCAATTAAATTAAATTAAAAGTAAATTAAATTTTCATAGACATTAGTGCTATTTGTGCAACTTGAAAGACAGCGACTTTTGATAAAACTGGCCTCGTAGCACATTGTCTAGCTTACAACGATTTGAAAGAGGCATTGTTTATGTTTTTACAACGTATATCTCATGAGTTATTGATGCCGGAAGTCCGAATCTGTGAATATCTTGCCAACTTTACCTAACTCTCTGAACTCCCCCTTCCTACTATTTTCTCTCGTACACTGATATGGGAACTGAACTGACTTGATAGTCCTGATTATTGATGGTATCAGTGTATTGATTATTGATGGTGTCAGTGCATTGATTATTGATGGTATCAGTGTATTGATTATGGATGGTATCAGGGTATTGATTATTGATGGTATCAGTGTATTGATTATTGATGGTATCAGGGTATTGATTATTGATGCTATCAGGGTATTGATTATTGATGCTATCAGGGTATTGATCAGGTCTTCTTGTCCGGTGCTCTGCTGAGCAGACTCCAGTCAGACTCTCTGCCTGGTAACAGCTGATGCTGCATCACATGACCCTGTTCTGGTTTTTACAGCAGCTTTCAGTCCCACTGAGTCAGTGTTGGTCAAAGAGTGAACTCAGGAACATGGCTTCATCCTCTGTCAGCTTCTGGATCCTCCTCATCACCGTCTGCAG